>NW_015634026.1:473798-509172 GCF_001515625.1 Sinocyclocheilus rhinocerous | reverse complement strand
ATTACACCAAATACACAAAATAATGTTCTTTTTAGCAGCATCATATGACCCCTTTAAAGGCAATGGGAAAAACTTAAGTTTGTAGCCTACATAAACTTTCATTCATTGGATGGTATTTCCATTACCATTACCATAAGGCAATGGAAGTTTTTGACAAAATTAATCTAAATATATAATAAGTATTATAAACATATAAATTATATAATATTATATTATAAACATATATATATATATAATTATTAACATATATAGGGATACTTTTTAACTCTTTATTTAGATTTAGCAGCTTTCATTGGATGATTAAAGTCAATGGCATCTTGACAAAATTACTTAGTATAATCTAAGTATTATAAATATATATTTATGTAACATGGACATTTAATTATATTAACATAAAATACAGAAGGACACTTTTCAAATCAGATTTGTGTTGGTTTCATAAGGGTCAGCATCTAAAATGTACTGTCTCTTTCTCTCTCTTTCTCTCTCAGGAGCGCCAAGGTTTTGAAACTTGTGAGTGAGCAGCTGGTCAGAATGCCTGCAGAGATCCACAGGCCCATAAAGCGCAAAGACTGGGAAAACCTTTGGTCTGTCTCAGCAGCCTTTGCTGAGGAACCAGTGGACCAGCATCCTTTACATTTACATTCTTCATCCATACAGAGAAAAGATGAGAGTGAAAACCCTCGTTCAGAAGAGAGAAGGGAACAAGTCTTGGAGGATACAAGAAAAAAGCTTACTAGTACCACCAAAGCAGCTCCACCAATAGAGGCGAATAAACTCTGGCTTGGCCAAGAATTTCCAAACCAGCCACAGAGGCCAGCTTTCCCCAAAAGGACCCCAGAAATTAAAAAACCACCACACTCTGATGACAATAATGATAAATATAGACTAAAATCACAAGCTGACAACACTGTCACGTGTCAGCCCAAAAAGCACATCGTCTTCCTCAAGACACACAAGACTGCCAGCAGCACCATACTGAACATTCTCTATCGTTATGGGGAAAGCCATAACCTGACCTTTGCCTTGCCGCTGAACATGCACAGCCAGTTATTTTACCCAGCATTCTTTGCAGCACACTTTGTGGAGGGTGTCAGGACTCGCAGCGTGAAGGAGTTCCACGTCCTATGCAATCATATGAGATTCAGCTCACAAGAGGTCAGTCCGAGAGCACAGTACCCGTACTATTGGACCAAAGCATGCATCCAAAAACAGTTGTTTTGCAAGATTGGATGAATAATAGAATATTCATGACATTAAGTCAAGACACTACAGGCACAACATTATGTAAACTCTCACGCACTGGTCAATTTTGAGATTTTGGGCTTTAAGCTTCCATGTCTTCTTTCAGACTAGTGGACAGAAAACATCCAAAATACACCTTTAAGGGTTTATTTTGATACACTTTATCTATTTGTGTCTGTAGATTTCAACTACATATCTTTAAAGGCCATTTTCTCAAAATGAGTTTTCTCATGTATTGAGCCAGAAATCTCCACTTCAGAAGCCATTACCAAACCCATTTTATTACTATCTATATTGTTTTGTATCTATAAGGTTTGTTGTTCATATATATTTAATATATATTAAATATATTTAATATATAAATATATTAAATATATTTGATTTAAATTACATTTGATTTAAATTACATTTTAGTCCTACAACCAGTGAAAACCTTTTTTCCTGGTTGTTGACAGTATTTTCTGATTTACAGTGTGATAAAAAGAGATATCCCAAATTACCTCCGTAAAACCTTTTTTTCTCTAATATGTCACCAAAATGAACCAAGCAATTTGAACCTAGCTTTATACGATTTTCAGATTTCTGTTCAGCAAAGGTATGCAAATGTATGTATATTTAATTATATAATGTCACATTTGCATATTTAAACAACATTTCAGAAAACGTGTAATACAAAACAATTGTCTTAATGTACTGTGATTAATCAACTGGGGAATATAGTGATATCTATTACTATTATTAAAATTGTATTATTAAAATTTTGACCATATTCACCTATAGTGTTTTGTCTTTAAAAGTAAAGAGTTTCAACAGAAGCTCTTAAATGCCAGGGACTGAAAAAAAAATGAAAGAAAATATTACATAGATAATGCAATGCATTAAGACATGGTAACTGTTTTTGATTAAATAAATAGCATGATAGGAGTTTTTTTTTAAAATCCTAATGATGCATGTGAACAGATAGGCTCCAGATAAAAGATAATGCTTTCTCTTGTTTATTTTTATTTAATTTTTTTTCTAATTTATTTAGTATTCTGTATTTATAATGTTACATTTATTTGCCCTTATATATAACTGCACATACCATTAAGCACCTTTGAGGTGAATATGTTTGCAACTTTATCAAGACTGTGGTGTGAAAGCAATCCTAGATATGCGTAGACCACTTAGCAAGCACATAAATAATTTGATACAACTGACTATTTTCATTTTCAAGAGGAAGACGAAGCACCCAGTGCTTTATGAAAGTAGGCAGGTGCAGATCTGAATGATTTAGAAGACATTTGCACTGATTGCATGTAGATTGCATTCTGGGATGGAACTTCTGTTGAGCGGAATGTGTTTATGACTCTGAAACAAAGAGCAAGAGGTCAAATTTTTATCGACTTGTACTTAAACAGTGATGGAAATGTGAATAAAATATTTTATTCATAAGTTCATATGGTCTTTTCTGACTTGCAGGTGAGGAAAGTGATGCCTAAAGACACATTCTACTTTTCCATTCTTCGGAATCCAGTGGTGATGATGGAATCCCTGTTTGTTTACTACAAAGCGATCCCAGCTTTCCGTGCTGTCAAAAGTCTTGAGGAGTTTCTGATCCAGGGTGGGCGGAGCTACAACGCCTCTGTGCCTAATAACCACTATGCACGTAACATTTTGACCTTTGACTTTGGTCTGGATAATACAGCACCTGAGAACGACACCGAGCTGGACAGACGTAGCGCCGAGGTCATCACCGCCATGGAACGTGACTTTCCGCTAATCCTCATCTCGGAGTATTTCGATGAATCGCTGGTGCTTCTAAAACACGCCCTCTGCTGGTCACTGGATGATGTTTCATCTTTCCGCCTCAATAGTCGCAGTGAACGCTCTCGCAGGCCCTTGAGCGCAGAGACAGCAGATCGAGTAAAAGAGTGGAATTCACTAGACTGGCGATTATACCAGCACTTTAATACCACTTTCTGGAAACGCATAGACTCCACACTTGGGCGGACGGAGCTCCAACAGGAAGTTGAACTTCTGAGGGCAAAGAGGAGGAATCTTGAGCAAATGTGTCTTCGGGAAGGAGGGGCAGTAGATCCTGCGCAGGTCCAGGATTCATCACTGAAGCCATTTCAGTATGGCGCAGCAGTTATTCAAGGTTATAACCTCCGACTGGCGTTAAATAATGACACTCGTCAGCTTTGTCAGAGGTTGATTACACCTGAACTACAGTACACCTCAGCTTTGTACACCAAACAGTTTCCTCAGCTGGCAGCCGCGCGTGCCGCTGCTGCAAAAAAGATTGCGGCTTCCAGAAACACTGCAACACACAGAGCTGTTAAGCGCAATATTGAGACAAATGTTCACACAGCAATGTTGAACAATACCTCACATAACAATACAAATAAAGCCATTGTGGATGAACATAGCTCACACATTTTAGCTAACTCTGTTGTTCATAATGAGAGACAAAACTATTTTGATGCAAAAAAACAGCATAAAGAAATAAAAAGAAACACATAAACATACCACACAAAAACAAACTCAGTCATACATAAGGAACCACAAGAACCTGGTTTACTGAGATGAATTCATCAATTAGAACTCATAACAGAAATAATTAACTAAGGAGCAGTCAGGAATGAACGCATTAAAAGGTTTGGCTGGCAAAAAATCTCTGCTGTCCAACGTAAATAGTGTAACGATGTATGAAGCACAGCTCATATAAAAGTTACTTTCAAAGCAAGCAATGTTTTGTTGGTGAACGCAGGAAATTCGCGTTACCAACTTGGAAAAAAAGGGGAACTTTTTCGCCCTTGCTGACTCCTGATTTTGGGTATCGTTTAAATTTGATCAATTCCAATTCCGATTCCGATTCTACTTATTGATTCCGATTCTTATCGATTTCCAGTTTTGATTCCAATGTGGTTAAAACATTTAGATATCAAACATATTTATTCTGTGTCTCTTTTTGCAAAACATTTAATTGCTGCTGAATACCATGAACAAAAATCAGCCAGCTACATAAAAGCTGGACTAAGAGCTGTTTGTCTGCAAGAGCTGCTCAAGTCTGGATAAATTGAGACTTTCCTTTTTTATGGAGGTTGTAGTTCTCTCACAATTCTGAAGAAAAGATATTAGCCAACTAAAAAAAATCTCATGGAATTTATGAATGGAATGATTCAATGACTCAAGATTACTTGTTTCATTACTGGATGAATCAGTGTTTTTGAATGAATCTCTTGAATGAATGATTCAAAGACATACATTTTTAACAGCCCCTTTTCGCCACCTAAAAAAACCCAGGAATTGATAGGTGGAATTTAAATTTGAATTTTACAACAAGTATCTGATTCTGGAATTGGAATTTATTTTCGATTCTCAACACTACTCCTGATTCCAATCGAACTGACTGGATTTTGACCGCGAAATTTCGCTGATCAAAGCTAAATGTGACCGCACATTTACAAACAACACCGTTCCATTCAGTACGGTTTATATTTATTTTTACAATGCTTTTAACAACTGTAATCATCACAGTGCAATTTTAAACAGATTTAAAGCGTTGCCACCCAGTGAGCAGTATTTCTGCATCACTTTTTCAGCAGCTGCTTTCCTCCGGTGCTCAATCTGCAGTGCTACAGCAAAAGAAATCATATTTTTACCTGAATTGCAAATTTGAGTTTGCTGTCTGGGTCGAATGTGATGCAACAAAAAGAAATGTTTTGCTATTGAGTTCTCACGGACTGCTCGTAATAATAAAAATACAGTACAACGATACCAGTGTAGTCCGATTCACGAACGAATGACTCTTATGAGCTGGTTCTTTTTGTGAGTCAAAAATATACGGGACGACAAACCATTGACTCCTACGATGAGATGGTCAGTTTTTAGTGAATCAAAAGCATATATGGAGACCAGTGTGGTCCAATTCACGAGGAGATGACTCTTATGAGCAGTTGCAGTTGTTTAGCGAATCAAAAACATACATCCCAACCGGAGTCACTGAAGAATGAACCAGTTCTTTTAATGAGTCTTTCAAAAAGACGAATCGTTTGACGAATCGTTCACTGAATTGAATTCAGAGAGACAATGAATCAACATCTGACTCACTTACTGAACTAGACCTAGCTATCATTATTTATAGTGATATCCGTATCGAAATGAATCAAGGTTTATGTCTTGCTTTTTATATGCTTTTTTTAAAATAGGCTTAATTAAACAAAATTTGTTAGGAATGGTAGCCTATTATCAAAGTTTTGATTAAAATATTGTGTCTCCATATGACATCTATTAATGTATTTCTGCTTTAGCCTCCAGCAAAACCAATGATACCTAACTTGGGCTCTTAAAATGTCACAGGCTATGATTATGGTGTGAGACAATAATAATCAAGTGTGATTCATTGTCTTAGAAGACTAAGTAATGTCTCGTTTACCTTGTTTGCACTTTCTGTTTGGACATAAATCATCTCATCTTTATGAAAATGATTTTCCATTTGTAGACCAGAAGAGGCTTATTCTGCCTGTTCAGCTGTGTTTTGTGTTTTGGAAAATGCAAAGCGTTCTGCTCAATATGGCTAAGCTATTTCTCTAAAACCAATGGTTCGAGTTTCCAATGTGAGTCAGAAGTTTATATAACATGGATAAAGTGTGTGTTTGGCCTCTGCAAAAGTACAGATTCAGCTCAATTAAGTTTTTGTTATAATGCTAATTGGAAATTGACCTATACAGCAGTATTGTGAATAACTTGAAGAATAGGCATACACTTTGTAAATCCAGCTTAATTTATTTTTGCACCGTGTGGCTTTTCAATTTGATTTGTTGTTAAATGTCACTGGAACAAAGTGGAAACTATATGTCACTGGCATTTTGAGACACATGAATCAAAGCCTAATGCAAAATACACTGAACGGATCTATTCGATTTTTCTTTGCTATTTCTGACATTCCGGTCTTAGAAATACAGTGGCCTCTAAAAGTATTCAGACACTAATACTAAGGATGCAAACTTAAAGTTTGCTAGTGCTGTGGCATAGTTGTGCACAGGACAATAAGAGCTGTTGACTCAGGTTTGAGTCTGACCTGGTTCAAGTCCTGATCCCATTTTATCTTTCCTATCTGCATTCTGCTGTCCTATAAATAACGACAAAATACCCTAAAATAAAATGATATATAAACAGAATGTATGAACTTCACTGTATTAGATAAAAATATCAAACCAGGTGAAATCAACAAACAAAACATATTAGAATTTTCTCAGAATGAACTGATGTTAATGTGATGTTTATGAAGTCGGGTTTACGCATCAGATCGATCGCATGTAGTTCACTATGAACCTGATCCAAGTCTAAAAGTCCAAATAATTTGGCTTTATTGGTTAATTCTATCATTTATAGTCTAATAAATATGGTCGTGCAAGTGTTCAAGTATTTAATGGAGCCTCTGTTTCTCACAAGTGGAACCCTAATTAATGTAAACGTTCTGTATTATGATGGATTTAATACAATGGCCATCTACAAAACCAGTCTGGAAATCCAATACATTATTGAGGCCAATTTAAATGAAGAAAGCAGTCCATCTCAATGAAGAAAGCAGACTTATGCTAAGGGCTAATGCTGATTGCCAAGTTTTACCAGCCCTACTGAGTCTCTGAAGGACCTGGACCTTGATCATTACCCATGACTTACCAGCCTTCATAAAAGATCATCTGAACCAAAGTCTCAGAGCTTTAATCTAAATTTCTCTTTAATGTTATAGAGCAATATGCTGTATATGTGTGGCACCTTACTTCAAATCTCTGAAAGCTACAGTGCATTTGCAACTGTTTCATATTTATTAATAAAAGATGATTCTCTGGTGATGGTTGTCTTCTCTGTACAAAACAAGCATGAAACCTGTTTTGTGCCCTGAGTTCACATATTTTCTAGTGGAATGAGTTTTGTGGCATTTAAGTCAAGAATCAAAACAACAGTCTTGTGAAACGGTGGAGTTGTCACGCACCCAAAAGCCAAAGAGCAGAGGAGCTGCTGTGTTTGAAGGTTAGCGCTCACTAAGATGTTTTTCATCAGTGTTGTTAAAAGAATGTGTTTGGACAGACATGAAAGACTCTTTAATCATCTTGGATTTTAGTATGGAGATCTGAATTCGTCACCTGTAACCAAAAAAATAAAAAAAGCTTGCATCCACATGTCTCAACAGCACATTAAACAAGTACACAAGCAATTAATCTGCTACATAAAAAAACAGTTATCGAATCATGCAGGCTGCTATTTTCATTAACTAGACAAACCGATGTTTAAAACAAACAGTAGCAGTTAAAACAAATTAGATTGTCTTGACCACTTTTAAAGGCAAATTTTTAGCTCCCTTTTTAAATTAAAATAATTATATATTGGTTATGGGTGTCTTATTTGTATTATAATGTGCATGTGTTAAAGTTACTGTGAAATATTTTAATATTAATCATCCATCAACGAGTCTATGTGGTTGTGGAGTCCGTGCACTTAAGGCTGTCCACACTTTAAAATGAGACTGAGTGTGTGTGTGTATATATATATATCTGTGTGTGTGTGTGTGTATTATTTTATAGTATACAAGATAAAATTACACTCCCATTTGTTCAATAACCACACATAAAAAATGATAGGTGAACTTTTATTTTGTGTTTGAGGGTGTTTGTGGCAATGCTTGTCTCCACACTTTTAGATGAGTTTGAAAACCTCTTTAAAATAAAATAAAATAAAATATTATTATTATTATCTTTTTACTGTATATATGATAAAATGGCATTCCAATTATCCATGCATCAAAATGACAGGTGAACTTTTATTTTGTGTTTGAGAGTTTTTCTGCCAATAATTGAAAGAATATCTCTTTGGATTTGAGACTTTAGTCTTTGCAACTTTACAGATCTTCTTTATGCACCAAGAGCTTGTAACACTCCAAAGAGAAATGAAAAAATTAAATTGCATCATATGACCCCTTTAAAACACTGTTTACATGATAAAAACGGCATTCCATCTGTTCAATAACCATGCATAGGTGAAACAACTTTTATTTTGTGTTTGAGGGTGTTTGTGTCGATGACTGTCGCCCTCTTGTGGAGACATTTGAAAGTACTTTAGCACGCTGAACTGCAGCTGAAGCTGCTTGCAGGCTCATGGCTTCCCTCCAAACAACATAACAGCTGAGGATGTCTTTTCAGCTTTGCATCTACAGATCCAGTTGGAGATTAATCAGTTGGACTGGTGCTGGTGAGTAACTTACCAGATATTACATGGCAGCTCAGCAAAAAGTGGAAGAGTTGTGCAAAAAGTAGGCTAGTTTCCACAAAAACTATTTAGGAAAACCATACAGACTCTCAGGCCAATTAGAATCAGAAAGGCATTTACCATGTTATTTAACAACAATTCATTGATTTTTTACTTAATAATTAAGTTTGATGCGGAATATCAGAATATAGTGTTGAAAAGTGATGTGTCAATAAATAGTGTAAACAGAAGCCTATTGTGTTTTAAGCCAAATCGTTAAAATTAACGAGGCAATTGACAATCCTTCAAACATTGTAAGCCGTCAAAACGCTATTTAGTTTGTTTCCTTTTTATATTGACTTTGATTGACAACACCAGATTACCTCAGTTTTGTCGTATTGATAACTACAGTATATTAGCAATGGTATTCTGTTGAAAACTGGTTACTATGCTAATAAAGTTGGTTGGCTAGTAAGAATAATAGTAGTCCAAGGCACTCGAATCTTATTAATTTTTTAAAAAAGCCTTTATTTCATCATGGCTATAAGTTTTAAGAACAGGTGACAAGAAAAGTTGGTTGGCTTGTCTGTTTTGGGATTTATAAAGTAATATGAACTTTTCAGACAGCATTTTTCACACGCCTACTGTTTAATCTTTGCTTTCATAAAATGTGAAATTCTTTCATGTTTCTGCTTTTGATCATTTCACAATCGACAGAGAAGAGCAGAACTGATTATGTATATTCAAAGGAAGGGTGAGGCTGATGTTGTAATGATTGCCACAATGCCTCAGGATTGTGGATCTTTTGGAACGTAATGTGGGTTGAAAACACCTCTATCCTTAGAGGTTTCTATCTTTTAGGTGTGTTGCATTTGGAGAAATGTTGCCTGATGTAATTTTGACTTTATTTGCACTGGAGGCTTGTCGTGACAGAGTCTGCGCTGTGCCTGGAGAAAGAAATTGAGTAATGTGGATCAAATGAAAAAATACAGAAAGACTAGAAAGTTGGAGAGGGTTTAAGAGAGACATATTTGAAAACTTTTTCTCTCTTTTATTTGTCGTAATTACAAGCAGTCCAAAGTTTCACCCTCCCACAGCATCCTCAGACACGGACTGAAAGCAGCAGCCGTTCTGAAACACCCACACCATCCGCAGTAATGCAGTCATTAGTGTCAGAGTTTCAGCGTGAATCATGAGACCTGAAAAGCATACGCGTTCACATTATTCTGACTGACAGTCCTGCAACGAAACAATCCACGAGTTACGATTCACTGTCACATTGTTCTGAAAGTATAATATAGTTAAGCATTAGTGTTGACAGTGTGAGACTGGAGTGATTCAATCATTACCGACCTGTGCAGAGTTATAATCCAGTGCTATTGTTCACCTAAAAAAATAGATTTTTGCCATACTCAATATCACACAATAAAGCACCATTTAATTAGTCCATTTGACATTTGTGCTATATTTCTTCTGAGGCCATTTCATAGCTTGTGTTTTTTTATCTAAACTATAGCCTTCAACATTAAAATATAGAGCAAATTATGACAGAATTTAGTTGGAATTAAGCCCAAACAAATACTGTTTAAATATATACAACTTTATTATTGACAGATTGATATTAAAATAAGAAATATGTCGGTGATGCTGTATTGATTCACACAAATATTAAAGGGTTAGTTCACCCCAAAATGAAAATTCTGTCATTAATTACTCACCCTCATGTCGTTCCAAACCCGTAAGACCTTCCTTCGTTCGTCAACGGAACACAAATTAAGATATTTTTGATTGAATCCGAGACCTCTCTGACCCTCCATAGACAGTAACGCAACTGTAATGTTCCCAGGTCCAGAAACGTAGCAAGGACATCGGTAAAACAGTCCATGTGACATCAGTGGCTCAACTTCAATTTTGCGAAGCTTCGAGAATACTTTTTGTTTCCAAAGAAATAAAAAATAACATAATTTATTTAACAATTCTTCGCCCCTGAGTTACGTCTTCCGCCATTTTGGAGAGTACTCCAGAACGTAATTAATATAATCGGCATAATCAGTGTTGTTTAGGTTCAGGAGGGTAAGCGCGCACATGAACGTAATCGGCGAAACCAGCGTTGTTTATGCTTCGGGTAAAGCGTGTGTTTGCGTTGTGTTACTCTCCAAAATGGCGGAGGACAGTAACTCGGGGGAGAAGAATTGTTGAATAAAGTCATTATTTTTGTTTTCTTTGCGTACAAAAAGTATTCACGTAACTTCGCAAAATTGAAGTTGAGCCACTGATGTCACATGGACTGTTTTACCGATGTCCTTGCTACGTTTCTGGGTCTGGGAATATTACAGTTGTGTGCTGTCTACGGAGGGTCAGGGAGCTCTCAGATTCCATCAAAAATATCTTAATTTGTGTTCCGAAGATGAACGAAGGTCTTGCGGGTTTGGAATGACATGAGGGTGAGTAATTAATGACAGAATTTTCATTTTGGGGTGAACTATCCCTTTAAGTTAACAGCACATACACTTTCAATCAGAAGTTTGGGGTTGGTAAGATTTTATGTTTTGAAAAAAAAGTGTCTTATGCTCAACCGAGGCTGCATTTATTTGATCAAAAATACAGTAAAAATTGTAATATTGTGAAATATTGTGGCATTTTAAAATAACCGTTTTCTATTTGAATATATTTAATATGTAATTTATTCCTGTGATGCAAAGCTGAATTTTCAGCATCATTACTCCAGTCTTCAGTGTCACACGATCCTACAGAAATCATTCTAATATGCTGATTTACAGCTCAAGAAATATTTATTATGATTATAAATGTTGAAAATAGTTGTGCTGCTTCATATATTTTTGTAAATTGCTACATATATGTCATGATTAAGTCTTTACTGCCACGCTCGGTTTAATGCAGCCTTGCTGAAAAAAAGTAAAAAAAAAATAAAATGTAAAAAAATCTTAGCAACCCCAAACCTTTGAATGGTACTGTAATTTCATTTATATTTATATTATATTTATTTTATATTATTTTAATTTATATTATTTTATTATTTCTATTATATGCATAGTATGCATATTATATACATAGCCCCTAATGTTTACATGAATGAGAAGTCTATTAGTCTCTGAACATCTCTGTCTTCAATGTCTTCAGTGTGTGTGTAGGCCAGTACGGTGAGGGACATTAATGACCGTGTGTTAAGCATCCAGTAAGCATGGCTAGTTTACAAAAGACCTGTGCTCTTATTATGAGGTTTATGTAGCTGCAGGCTTTCACTGAAGAAGTGCAGTTTGTTGAGTGGAGCTGAACATGTGCCGTTCTGATGACGTCTGATAAAACGCTAGACGTCAGACATCACAACTCACAAGATCAACCATGATTTTTTTTAATGGTTACATACAGTTTTAAGACTGGTTAAATTAAAGGACATTGTACAACTTGCATCCATTTGTGGATTTATTATAAATGGTAATAAAAAAAGCAGGCAAAAACAGACCAGATTTCCTCAAACCAAGCTAATAATAACAGCCATATTCATCAAGACTTATGTAATCCCGCTAAATCCAAGAAAAACACGAGTCCACAACACAAAGGGGAGTACATTTAAACCAAAATGTAATAAGATGTACCACTGAAGAAGGGGAGTATTTAACTGCTCTTTAATTACTGGAAAATGTAGAACAGATGTGCTGTGACTGAAGCAATGAATCTTTAGCAAGTCTAAAGAGAGTGCCCTCTACTGACTGATACAGATATTTTATGTTATTATTTGGTTTAATAATTTATTTATATTTTTATATTTTATTATAAATTATAAAATATTTTATTATTTAATTTTAGGATAACTTTATACATTTTATTTTATTTTTTCTGGACTCATTTAATGATCACCGTTAATTTGCTGTAAGTAGACTGCATTGTTGTCTTAGATCATAAGCCGAGACCCAGACCAGGACTCTGCTGTAAGTAATGAGACCCCGAGGCAGATGAAGGCCAGGTTAATGTAGTTTGAAGAGGTCCCAGGACCGCGACCGCTGGTTAGGACTCCAGCTCTGCCATATGATTATTTTAAGAGCTTCACCAGGTTTTCAGTACCTGCGGGCATAGCCGTTCACAAGGGGGAACCCAGGGGTCAGAGTTTGACTGGTTAGCATGGCCCGGTTAGCCTCTGCTAGCAGATGTCGTAGCTGCACCATCTGGCAACAAAAACATCTTTCTTCATTAACACTGACAGCCATTCAGAAGGAGCCATGTGTGCTGGTGGAATACAGTTTTGTGTGTGCAACCTATGAATTACAAATGTAACATTATATTAAAGTAGATGTTTTTTAATATTTTAAACAGTCCAAAATATTTTTGAAAGATATGCTAAATATAAACAGCATGGCCTAAGGAAATATATTTTTAAATTGACTTGTTTAAACCTTCAAATGTACTAATTTATTACAAAATGCAGGCAAGATAATACATTTCCAGTCTTAAAATATTGAGAAATATTATTTCAATATTTAAAAAAAAAAAATTCTTTCATTGAAAATAACTTTTCAGTGTGAGTATATTTAAAAATGTAATTTATTACTGTGATTCAAAGCTGAATTTCTTCTCCAGTGTTTAGTGTCACACGATCCTACAGAAATCATTCTGATATTCTGCTTTTTTTCCCCTAAGAAGTATTTCCTATTAGTATTATTATTATAAATGTTGGAAACAGTTGTGCTGCATATTTCTGAAATAAATATCTTTTGTAAGCTTATAAATGTCTTTACTGTCACTTTTAATCATTTTAATGCATCCTTGCTAAATTAAAGTATTAATTCATTAAAAAAAAAAAACATCTTCAAAAACTTCAAAAGACATGTTTTACAGTTAAAACATAAAAAATATTTTTGTGATTTGGCCTTTTTCGTATATTTTAAAATAAATGTCAAATATGTCTGAAAATTTATATTTTTGTATATTTTGAAATATATTTATATGAGAATATGTATTTTTTTTATGTTTTGGAAAAAATTTAAATATATGTCTGAAAATATATTTTGTATATTGTATATTTTATGAAATGTCTAAAAATATATCTGAAAATGTTTGTGAATATTTTTTTTTATATATATTTAAAAATATTTTGAAATATTTAAAAAAATATATCTGAAAACCTTTTTTTTCTTCTTTTTTTTGCTGTATGCACCAATTGAACAACTCACAATGAAATGAATAGTGATGCTAAAGGATAGCTTTCTGTAGGTATTATATGGTTTGTATTTCTGCGTCGTCTTGGCAACTCCATAAGCCTAGGGCTGGGTATCGTTCAAAAATTTTCGATATCAATACCGATACCGATACCTTGACTTCGATACCGGTTCCTGAACGATACTTTTTTCGATACCAATTTTATGAAATCTATTTTAACAAGATTACATTATCTAAAAAAAAAAAAACTTTGGTTGTGTTTGTTTATACAGACTCAAAGACTCATCTCCTGAGCCACTGCACAAAGGAACAAAATGTAACTAACAAAAAATCAGTGCAAATAGTTTTACTAAAGCTCAAATAGTCTTCAGTTTATCTGTTAGCTACATTTACACTAGTGCGTGTTCGTTTTAAAACACACAGCTCAGACAGAATCATCATTTCTATTCATTAATCCAGTAAGCCTGTGCTAAATGTCCCAGCAGAAATTGATCCCGACTTTTGTTATCTTCCCAATAATTGCTTGGATGCCACTATTAAAGGACTGTGATGCCGTGATAATTGCTTAATTGATTAGGACCAATAACGGAACGGTCCTTTTCAAGTAAAGTCCAGAGCTGATGTGCTGGATGTCATGACCGTGTGCACTGCTTTCACACATCATGGGGGTGCCGTACGGCGAGGACTTCTGTTAACAAGGCTGCTTTGGAGGCCAGTATCTGTCTCTACACAGGTTACACACTGACAGACTCTTCGGTGAACTGTCATGTGTGACTGCTGATAGAGCAGAAGGTGTTAGTCAGGCAGGCAGTTTGTCTTCCTGTAGGGTTTCAGGAAAATAAAAGCAACCACTGCAGCTCTTCTTGCTATTCCTTCTGAATACTGATTCCTCTTGAAGTGTTTTTGTGTGTGTGCTTGTAAATGTTTCAGTCATATGTACAGTATATACATATATTATATTTGTTTTTTAAGTCTCTTCTGCTCACAAAGGCTGCATTTATTTAATGAAAAAATACAGTAAGAACAATAATAATGTGAAATAATATCACAGTTTAAATTAAATGTTTTCTGTGTGAATATATTTTAAAATGAAATTTATTCCTGTGATCAAAGCTGAATTTTCAGCATCATTACTCCAGTCTTCAGTGTCACATGATCCTTCAGAAATCATTCTAATATGCTGATTTTACGTAGGCGACCTTTTCAGCAGATCATGTTCCCAACACAAGGTGGAGCTGTGGATGAAGCCACAGTTCATTCCTATACACTCAATTTGTATGTCTTAATTCTGTAAAATATCATTTTTTTTTATTACTCCTTAATATTTAACAATTAAAAGGAATAAATGAATATGCATGTGTTTTTGCAGCCTAAATATATCTTTGCAGCTGAGGAGTTTATGGGCAAACATAGGCTAATGTATACTCGCATGCATGTGGCCGCACATAAATCTTTCTGTTTCCATCTGTGTATATCCATATTCATAAAACTACATGCTGAGTGAGCGTGTATGTCTTTGAGAGAGACACTTGTTGTATGGATGGCATGAATCATGCTGAGTGTTTGGGATTAGCACTTCAAAAGGATTATTAATTTATCAAAGGCAAGATGGTACTGCAGCACCGGCTCAAAGCCAGCATGAATAATCGACTTCACACTCACACACAAAGCAACATATATCTCAACATCTCTCAAACACAATGGCACAACCCTCACAAACACACTTACGCACATCCATACACCCACACACTGATAACCTGCTGACATATTCATACTACAAAAATGAGACAAACACAACAAAAAAGTCAATTAAGTCTGGATTTGTCAGTTGTGTTCATATATATATATATATATATATATATAAGATTGTATTTCAAGCTCGAATTGCTCTGATGATAGGAAAGGGCTTTAATTTTTTTGATAATGTACAAGATGAGATTAATTGCATTCTTTTCTTAGTCACATTGTTTTCATTATAATTGCATTACAGTTAAAAGTTGTAGATTTTATTATTAACTCTGCAATAATTCAATTTAATAATAAATAATAATTACATGGTTAATAGAAATGCTGAGATTTTCTCTGTTTAAGGATTTATTTTAAAGGGGTCATATGATGCGATTTCAATTTTCCCTTTCTCTTTGAAGTGTTACAAGCTCTTGGTGCATAAAGAAGATCTGTAAAGCTGCAAAGACTAAAGTCTCAAATCCAAAGAGATATTCTTTATAAAAGTTAAGAGTCAACCACACCTACCTAAAACGGCTCGTTCTAACACGCCCCCACATGTCTACGTCACGATGTGGGAAGATTTGCATAACGCCGCCCAAATGTTCACGCAAAGAAAGAAGGCGTAACTTTTATTCTCGCTGTAGTATTGTTGTTGCCGCCGCCGCCATGTGAAGGCGTTGTGCAATAATGTACAGTATGTGGAAAATAATGTGTTTTTTGAACCTTAAACCGCATAAACACATTTCATTACACCAAATACACAAAATAATGTTCTTGTTAGCAGCATCATATGACCCCTTTAAGATCAGTCTATTTTAAGTCAATTTTTAGAGTAAAATAAATGAAAGGAACATTTTATGGATTTTATTTATTGTATTTTAATTTAATTTTAAATTTTATAATTTTTATTATTATTTTAAATAAAGCTGATTTCCAAAAGAAGGGCACTTTAAAGTATGATGCACCAGGCTGTATTCATAATTGCTTACTATACTTCTCATACTAATTTTTGCAGTGTATATAGTGTGCATAGCATAGTTTTAATGCATGGAATACTTGCGACATTTGCAAAAATGTACACATAGCACTAAATACTGTATCCCATAATGCAGTGCACTCAACTTGATCTTTCATTTTTGACCTATTTGATCAAACTAACACACAGGATTACATGCATGGAACATGCATAGAGCTTTTTTTTTTTTTTTTTTTTAGTACTTGAACATTTAAAAATAAGGCTTCAAAATCCTATACACTCACAGTAGGTATACATTCTGACATACTACTCTCTTCACATATTGTTTTTCACATATATGCACCCCTAGTCTTTGTACACTACATACTCCCTGAAGCAGTACGTGTATTACATCAGGTTTTGTGAGGCAGGTGTGGAAGCATTTGTTTCTTAGCAGCTTCATTTTTTTATTTATTGGTCTATGCAGCCCAACAAATGCAAATGCTTTACACATACTCAGACACACCTGGCTTGTAGAACAGCACACACCTTGATTTGTTTTGCACAAACAATGTGTGAGCAAGAAAAAACCACAGCCAGACAGTCGTACATGTTTTCTCCTCATGCACACACACACATGCTCAGACACACACGCGCATCTCGGGGGACGGTGTTGCATTCGGGCATTACAAAATGCTCACACAGAGTCTGTTCCACACCTTCACAGATTCAAACTGCCATCTGGACCCATCTGGAGGATTTGGCCACCAGAAACACACACGTACACACAGTATCTCTCAAACACACAGCCTACATGTTCATGCATGCATGCAAAAACAAATATGCATGTGCGCACAGCTCAGTTACTGATATAAAGAGTGTTGGCACTCTATAGGGTTTACATACATGAAAGTGTGTGACATTTCCTCTAATGTACATGTGAACATGCACATGTTGGAAAGCTGCCCAGATCACTCTGAGGATGAACAGAACATCAGTTCAGTCTTCCAATATGTTCCCAAATGTGGCAGTTGGCCAGCAGACACATGCATGCATTCACAAACAGTGAATGGGGCAAGTTAATGACATTGAAAGCCGGAAAGAATAGGTTATTGATTACAGGTGTGATTCCTAATAAAGCATCTGCTCATACAGTAAAATACTAAACAATAATGCAACGGCGTGTGTGTGTGGTTATTTACTCAGCTATACTTTAGAGATGAAATTGTCCTGGGAAGTTCAGATCTGACGAAACATTCACGGTATAGTTCACCCCAAAACTAAAATCAAACTCTCTTGACTCGACTGAAAGCCCCTGGTGTGTTTCTCCCATTATTAGTGCCACTAGTTTATACAGAAATGCATGAACACACACAATGCTTATACATAGTGCATAAGAGGGAATATTCTTAATGATATACTTGTGTGTGTGTGTGTGTCTGTGTGGAAGTGAGTTTGAGTTGAAGGACATGCACAGAAAGACACAATCAACCTCTCCCTGACTTTCTATTACACATACAGCAGGCAGGTTTATGTGGGGCATGTTTGTGTCATCTCAGTGCTGACTGATGAGGTCAGATACCTTAGTAATGATGAGAGAATAGAGCAACACACACACACACACTGTGACACCGACACAGAGGGAATGTGAATACATAGCCTTGTTTATGCTTATTTATGGATTTTTTTGAAAGCAAGTTGTTTTAATATAAAAGATCTTATTGTCTGTTGCAAAGTTATTACATGAATAAATTAACTCACTGAAATGAACTACTTTTCATGATATCAAAATTTCAGTTGTCAACAACAGTAAACTTTTACGATTCTCCCAACGCTATCTCACGACCAATTTGTACGTATTTTACAAGGTGGCTATTTCGTACGACCTCACTCGTACAATTTTGAACGATTTGTCTAGACCCCTGTGCCCCCCCCCCCCATGTTTTCTATTCTGTTCAGCAAAACAATTAATTCGTTTTTGGTTTCCATTTCTTGAGCCGCTTCTAATCCCAGACCATAATAATAGACACACATGGAAACTCATTCAAGTAATGGCACAGCCTTCTGCGTGACCAGCTGTACAGAAAACTCTCAAGACATTATTGGAAAATGTGTGTACGTCGGATAGTTATACAGTATGGATAATTTCACTGGTGTATTAGAAAACTTAAGTATTGATTCTAAAGTAGAAAACCTTGTACAGTTTAACAAATTGGAGTCATTTGTAACTAATATAATCGAGCAAAATCTAACTTTGCATTGCAAGTGTTCCATACACTGAAATAAAATTAGGTGTAGAAACAAGTTCACAGAAATGGCTCATTTTCACAAAGAATTTCAAACAGATGGCAAGTAGCACATTTAATTAAACATCTGAAGTATAAAAAAAGGAAAGTATTTTCTTGTAAATCATACTCCAGTGGTGTATTAGAAAATGAAAATGAAATGGAGTATACAGTTGTCCTATAGTGGATATTTACGTGAATAAATTAACTCACTGAAATGAACTACTTTTCATGATATCAAAATTTCAGTTGTCAACAACAGTAAACTTTTACGATTCTCCCAACGCTATCTCACGACCAATTTGTACGTATTTTACAAGGTGGCTATTTCGTACGACCTCACTCGTACAATTTTGAACGATTTGTCTAGACCCCTGTGACGGGTAGGTTTAGGGGCGGGGTTAGGTGTAGGTCATTCGTACAAATTCATACGAATTGTGCAACTTGTAAAATACGTACGTTGGGTTAGTCCATATTTGACCCAAAGTTGGGTTGAAACAACCCCGCATTTTTTAGAGTGTAATGTTTGTTTTTTTGTACGATTACACTGAAAAAGCGATTTATTGAATTTACTAAATTTTACTACAAAAGTGGTTGCAATCAGTTTTTTAAGCTACATTTAAATAAACAAATTTAGTTGACTTAATTTTTTTTAAACTTAATTTTTTAAATTAAACATAGCTAAAATAAATTGTTTGCAACCAATTACCTTAACAAATTTAGTATAATGTTTTTCAGTGTATGTACTTTTTTTACAGTGTAGAATGATAATGAATAAAGTTGCATTTCCGTACAGTTCCAGTTACATTACATACAGTTTACATTTTTTGATTTTGTTGCCAAGTTTGATAACTTATTTTGTGATGCCTGGCGCCTATTAAAATTTTGAACACAAATGAAGCTTGTATGGCAGATCAACATCTGTATATATTGTACATTTAAATGTTACTGCTGTAAGTTATTTTAATTGCAGTTGCATCAGATTTGCAAATAAAAGTTACTTTATAAACAGAGATATTTATAACTTTATATAACTGAGAAATATTATACGTTATTTTAAGTTAGTAGATTAAATAGATTTTATACCTTTGACCTTTGCTAAAAAGAAAAAAAAATGCCTTTGAAAACTTACCTGAGCTGATGCCACTAATCTGGCAAACTTTGGCAAATTCAGTGATTTAGTTCTTACTCAAAAACTCTTAGAGTAGCAGCCCGGTGGCTTGTTAATGCATCTGTTGAAATTCTGTTTTGCCAGCCAACCAGATTAGAGCTTGCCAGGCTGAGAAAGTGCCCGTTTTGTATGCAATATGCATCAGGCATTCTGTGAATGCACTGCGGATGTGCCATCTGAGACAGAATGCGCTCTCCCTCACTAGACGTGCTGCATTCATTCAGAATGAAGAACACAGTTTTGTGTGTGTGTGTGTAAGAGAGTGTTTGACCTTGACTTGCAGAAAATCCAGACTTTATCAAGCTCTTGGTGTCGGCATTTGTGCTAAAATGAGAGCCAGTTGGTCAACATGAGATATTAGAAAATATTTTGATTTGCTTTTAACAATTTTTGCAAACATTTTGTGTAAGCCAACTGCTCTGAAAGCCTTCTGCTGTAATTTAGTGCTCTACAGGGTCTGTGCCTAAAGAGAATATCAGTTTAATTGCAATCTGAATAAAAAGTTCTGTCTCACTAATCGTTCATTATTTGCACTCTCATTTCTCTCCGTTAAGGGACTCTGTGTACTTAAATGAACAGACTTGCTGCCAGTTCTTAAATACAGCTCCATCTTATCTGTCAAGGGTTTATAAAGGTTTTGAAACGTTTTCTTACTGCTGGTTGTTTTTCAGCACATCGCAAAACAACCATCTGTTCTGCTTAAAGGAATAAATCACCCAAAAATAACCCTCAGGCCATCCAAGATGGAGGTTACTTGGTTTGTTCATAGGAACAGATTTGGAGAAGTGGAAAGTGCATTACATCCGTTGTTCAACAATGGATCCTCTACAGTGAATGGGTGCCGTCAGAATGAGAGACCAAACAGCTGATAAAGATATCACAATAATCCACAAGTAATCCACACCACTCCAGTCCATCTAGTGAAGTGAAAAGCTGCATTTTTGTTAGAAGTTTTTAACTTAAAATCATCACTTCCCGCTTAAATATGAGCATTATTATGAATTATGGACTCATATTTTGGCCAGAAGCGATGGTTAAAAGTTAAAACACATTAATGGTAGATTTGTTTTTGGCTTCACAAGACATTAATTGATGGACTGGAGTGGTGTGGATTATAGCCTACTTGTGGATAAGTGTGATGTTTTTATCAGCTGTTTGGACTCTCATTCTGACGGCACCCATTCACTGCAGAGGATCCATTGGTGAGCAAGTGATGTACATAATGCTACATTTCTCCAAATCTGATTAATAAACAAACTCATCTACATCTTGGATGGCCTGAGGGTGAGTACATTTTTAGCAAATTGTTATTTTTGGGTGAACTATTCCTTACCGTGGTTAAAACAAACTCAGTACTGCACACTGTCTGACTCTACAAATGATTGCAGTGTCATGGCACAATCATAGGTGAGCTCGTGTGTGTGTTTCCGCACCATTGCACGCGTATGAAGTGCACATGTGTACCTGCCATTACTGATCGACAGGGTGCCGAGTCAGTGTGCTGCGTGGGAACAGACGTGACTGAACATCCGACTGATTTTGGCACACATCGCGCACACACACACTTGCCCTGCAGATAAATGGTTCTCCTGTGCTGACGGACTGCTGGATTGCTCATCGTCTCTCCTCTTGCCTCATACAGCAGATTACCTCAGTGAACACCTCTGTCTCTGTCTTTCAGTCTGTTCATCCACCCACCCCCCGTTTCAATTCTCTTTTAATGTTTTTTTCTGATCTCACGTGCAGTATGTGTCTGGCTGTGTAACCTCTGCTGCTTTAAGTTAACATTTGAATGTGTTTGTGTTTGTGTGAAAGAGATTTGGTTTGTGTTAGAGATGTCAAAACTACTATTACTCGAAATGCTGGTCGGTGCTATATTCTTCAAACTAAAATATCATATCAACAACCAAGAAAGAGCAGTGGGAAGTAGTAGTTTACAAATCTTTACCCATTAATAATATCATTAGTTCATGTTCTCTGATTGTTGTGCTGCAAAAAATGACTTAATGAGTTTTTTTTTACTTGTTTTCCAGTCAAAGATCTAAAGATCCTTAAAATGAGTAAACTTATTCAAAAAGCAACGCCACATATAATATTAAGACTTTTTTTTTTTTTTTTAAGTTTCTTGAATATGAGTGTATATTTTCTCTGCACTGGTAGATGTATTTTACCCATAAACAAGTTAAAAACGAGTGGAAAGATGTGCTATGCCGTAAGTAAAAAATCAAGATAAAAACTTTGGAAACAAGTCTTAATATCTTATGCAGTGTTGCTTCTCAAGTGAATTTTCTTGTTTTAAGAATTTTAGATATTTTATTAATATCTAACAATCAGGGAATAGTAGTGGAAAGTAGTACTTTACCTTTTAAGTGTAATGTTAATAGTTATTGTTCTCTAATTATTGCACAGCGATAAATGACTTTTTAGTAAGTTTTTAATTATTATTTGACTTTTTTTTTTTGTACAAACGTCTGTCTGTCTGTCTATAGACAGATAGACAGATATTAGTCATATTCATGTGGAAAATGGGCTGTTTCTTTCTCTAGTGCTGCACAAACATACCTTTAAGTTTAAGCAATTTATATTTTTGTGCAGTCAAGTGACTTGATGTACACAGAAATCTGTACAAGAGCCTGAATTTATTTGAAGTAACGTCATTAAACAGTGTATTGTTTTGCCATTTTTATTCATTGTACAAATACAAATGTGCTTTCAGATTGAAATGCTCAATGCAATTTATTTTACAGGTTAAAACACGGTGCTTTTTATATTGTTTGGCATGTTTATTCTCGGCTTTGAAAAACAATGCATCTGCTTTGCTATCTTTGCTTGAAATACATCTAATGGAATGTAAGTTACATAAATTTAGGTGCATGGCTGCACAAAGCAGGGCCTTTCGTTTTTTTCTCTCAAGTATATACCAGGCTGGTGTGGCTAAGCATATGAATGTGTTTCTTGGCCAAAATGCCAGTCTTGGCGAGGTATTAATGTAAAAACAGTCACTTTGTCTTAAGTGAATGTACACAGGCAAGACAAAAAAAAATTGGATTTGTGTCAAAATATGGGATTTGTGCGATATGATTTGCAATGTAAATGCAGCCTAATAAACCTGCCAATGTCGATTATGTTGGTAATATTAATCAAAAAACAATATGTGCAATTAAGACAAAACCACTCATTGCTCTTAATTTGTCTTTGTTCTTTATTATTGACTGTTTACAGGAATAATTAGTGGAAATGCACAATATTTACTTTGAGAATTACTTGAATGAATGCTGTAGGTTTATTTGGATTGCCAGTGTTGTTAATGGCAACATTACAGCACGGTTAAATTACATTAACTAATTAACATTAGCCAATGCATGTAGCTAATATGAAATGGCAACAAACCATACTTTTAAAGCATTTATTAATCTTGGCTTATGCTAATAACTTTTTAGCCTTAATATATTTTGCACAAACATGAATTAATGAGTATTTATCAGTTTACATTAACCTAGATTAATAAATGTTGTAAAGGTTGTTCATTGTTAGCTCATGATACCCAACGATTTAAATGTTACTGTTAATATAACTTAATAAATATTAACTAATATTTTGAATATAACTTTTTAAATAAAGCTGTGTGCTCAGTTGTGTATTATTATTTTTTTACTGTGGTTTTAACTATACATACTACAGACAACTGACAATTTGGCATTGTGACAAGCCTGGTTTGTATGCTGTTAGCTTTTAGAACGGTTCCTGTTGACTGCGGCCGAGTGGAAGAGCTCAAGTAAAAAATAAACTGAAAGAAAAAGTGTATTTTTTTTAGTCTCAGTCTGTTGGGAGAGTGGAGATCTCAGCGGTCTGTTTCTACTTCCCAGAAACTGTTACAGTGCCTCTGCAGCTCTGAGCTGAACTTCTATCAAAGCGTGTCAGGCCGCAGCATGCTTCACTCGCACTGTGTCTGTGTGTGTTTAGCAGTCCAGAAGTCTCTCACTCTATTTGACTGATTTTAATATTTAAACTTATTTCAGTTAGTTGCAACATTTCTAATTTTTCATTTAATATTTATATTTTACTTTTATTTTCGAATTTATTTGAACTTTAGGGTTTAGTTTTTAGTAATGTTTTTAATATTAACTTTGAGGCTTAGATGACAGCAAAGTTGATCTAAATGTAAAAACAGGGAAATAAGCATGCACAATTAAATATGCAATATTGGCTGATGCTCATTTAAAATATTTAATAATGAATATATTACCAGTATATATCATGCATTACTAATGTTTTGATATTTACCCACTCGTGATGCAAAAAATCTAAACAACCTGTTCACTCACTTTACACGTAATTATTTTTTTTTCCTGTAAAGATCTGCAAACATCACACACACACACACACACAGAGTCGGGTTGGAACTCTGTGTTGCTCTGTTCCATATCCCAGTGAACTGTCCACGGAGGCAGCATTTTAAGTCATCACAGGTGCGTTCTCCAGCTCCATAATGTAGCACTGAATTCTAGAGCCATTCTATGGTGTGTGTTATTTGTGCATTGTCTATTGTTAGTATGCACTTATATTAAAATTCTGACTGATTTACTGTAAACATTTTTTTACAGTTGTAAATACAAAACACAAGGATTACTGGAGTATGTTTTAATAGAAAATACTATTTCTTGCTATTTTTAACTCAACATGTTAATTGCTGTTTTTTTGTAATTATTGGTGAACTTTACTAGCAATTTATGAGTAAAAATAATTTAAAAATAAAAAGTTCTAACAATTTTCACTCAGCAACTGCTATTAGATTTTATGTACAAAGAAATGGCAAGTAGCACATTAAATTAAATCTTAAATTTTGAAGTGGAAAAAATTTAGTATTTTCTTTTAAAACATACTCTGATAATCTTTGTTTTATTTACCACTTAAAAAATATATAATTTTTACAGTGTACTATTAAACTGATAATTATTTCCATGTTATGCCCAAAATTAAAATACTGTACTTTTTTGTCAAAGTAAAGTAAAAAGAAAACAACAAAAACTAAAATCACTAAAATTCATTTTAATGCACATTATAATAATTAACATCATTAAAAGTGCATACTCATTTCGAGATTTCAATATAATTTTAGTCTTATATACTATTATAGTATTTATTTATATTTTATTAGCTTTTTTAATATTAGATTTTTTAATATAAAAATAATGAATATATTACCAGTATATATCATGCATTACTAATGTTTTGATATTTACCCACTCGTGATGCAAAAAATCTAAACAAACTGCCTGTTCACTTTACACGTAATTATTTTTTTTTCCTGTAAAGATCTGCAAACATGACAAGACTTTGTAACACAATGTTATTTGATGTAAAAGCAAGCCAAAGGCTAATGACATGCAGTATGGAGACCAGAGGTTGTTTCTCATTGTTGACCGACACTTCAATTGTCATATTGTTTTTATGATTCTCCTCACACACACGTTCTGCTATCTGTTGCTGTTTTAGATTTAAATTAGAGCAGTAATGACCTTATATTCCCTCTGGCAGAGAGACAGACAGAGAGAGCACGAGAGGCAGCGCCTGATCGCGATGTCACATTTGCATTGATAACGGTTCAGCAGGTTTAATAAAGAATTTAGCTTTGCTAATTCATCGGCAGTGGCATGAACATAGAAGCACAAGTGCGCGCGTGCATACAAAAGTGATTTTTCTGTGCTGAATCCGGGTGTGTGTGCAATAACGTAAACAGTTTGCACAATATACCTCGTTTTTGCCTTCTCTGATGATGAAAATGAAATCAAGTCCACCTACGCATAATGCACCTAAGAAAGAGAGGCCTGGCTGATGGCGTAAATGTGCGAGCAAAATAAAATGCTTCCATTAGGCATGAAGTGGAGAGCGAGCCGATCCTTTTTTCCGCTCTTTTTCTATCTGTCTGCCGGCAGCAGCGGTGCATTTCACACCCAGGTGTTTGAACATGGATTTCCAGCCTTGTGTTGGAAACGGGCCAGTTTAGCATCCACGCTAGCAAGTTCACAGGCGCACATGCTCGGTCTGGCCAGCGGCCATGCGGTCTCACGGCTAGGCTTCTTAATAGGTGGCGCGTTTCATTTGCAGCCAGGCCTGTTGTGGCCGCGCTGATGCTTAAACCGTATTCATTATTACAGCGTACACAACACCCAGATCTATAGCCAAAGACAGCTCTCATGCTAGCAGCTTTATCGTCGCTCACACTGCTAGAAAGAGCATTAACCCTCGTGCTACCTGGCGTCTGTGGCTTTTAAACGCTTGCCAGCGCTGTTAGGTGGGTATTTCATGCTGGGAGGTAAAGTGTTCGGGTTGATGGGTGGTATATGTTTCAAGACCGAGCTGTTGGAGAGTTTTAGTCTTGCTGTTTACCCTTCAGTGTTTTCATTGATGGATATGAGCTCAGAAGCTTTTATACTGGGGCTTTTTACAGTAAGCGAGCCAAACTTGAGCTCAATTAGCTTTGTGGCTGTTTTTTTTTTTAGTGGTTCAGTTTTAGATAGAGCCCCCATTGGGACTTAAAACCACAAATGAGATGTCAATCAGGAATAAAGTTATATGGAAAGCAAAATGAGACAATTACCAGCAGGACATTTGCTCAAAAACTCATACATTTCTCTGTGAATATATACATTTATGAAAAAAATACAGGAATTTTCAATGGATAAATTGAATGACTTATAGATAATAATTGTGTATATATATATGTATATATAATTCAATTATTATAATATGTGGTTTGACGTGATTTTTTGGCTAATTTTGTTTCTACATACTGGCTGATTGTTTCTTTGGTGGAATGTTTTTGATATAATATTTTTCTTTAGTATAATGTTTGTTTGGTAGAATATTTCTGTATAATTCGTACTCATTTTTGCATACTTATGAATGTTTGTGCACATACTTGGATTTTATGCAATTTTAGGCCAACTTTTTGAGTTAATTTATTAGATTTAATACGTTAACTTTTCAATGAATAGAATCAGGTGTGCTATTGTTGTATGACACTGACCATGTAAATCAAAAACACTTTGCACTAAGCACTTTGAAAAAAATTTTTGGTACAAATTTGACTTTTGTGAGTATTATTCTTTGAATTGTATTTATTATTATTTTATTATTAATATTTTACAATTACGTGTAATATATATATTTTTTTAAATTACAAAAGATAAAAAAGAAAAGAAAATTTGTAATTTATTGAATGTAAAAAAATATTAAAATAAGATTATTTTGCAATAATATGTTTGTACTTGAGTATTGTAATTGAGTATTAAAAAAATAATTAATGGTACAACTCTAAAATTACAGTACTAATATTTATGTCTTAATTTCTTAATTTTCAAACATTAAACTGTCAAGCTTTTATTTTGGTGGTTTGTCGACAAATAATATATGCCCTGCTGTTTCATAGTGAAGTGCAGCACTGTGTTTATTTACATGATACAGTGTTTTTCAGTGGCTCGATATGCAGTAAATGAACTAAGCCACTCAATAAGTAACTCATTTGTTTAAATTAGCTTTTCTCACATCTGAGACAGAGTTGATACATGAATGACCTATAACATCTGCTCACATACCTTAACTTAGGTTTCCTAGCTTATAAAAGACCAAAAATAAAAAAAGACAACAGCATGAACAGACAGACTGCCTCGAGTTGATCTGTATAACCTCTTGAGAAATAAAAGTTGGGTTTGAATGTGCTCTCCAGTGACCTGCGGGATGAAATCTCTGTGCACGTTCCTCAAAAGGCATCCTGCGGTGAGGAGAAGATCTCATTAGTGCACCCAGAACTTTGGTAAGGGCCCTTAAATGGAGAGAGGCGCTGTACTAATGGCGGAGATAAGGTAGCCGGTCATCAATGATACAACCAGATATACATTCATCTTCATAACCGCGAGCGCTTCCATCAGTCTGACAGATATCCATTAACGCTAACTACTGAGAATAAGAGAGGAGAGGAAGGGAATGAGAAACACTTGTGCTGTTATGTGTGTAAAAATGGGCTTGCTTGGACTTACTAGAGTGTAAATGTGATTAAATGAATTTACATTTTCTGAAAAAAGGTGTTCTTAGTGGTTAGAATGTCTGGGTGGTTTTAGTGTGTTACGATACGGTTGCTAATTACGAGATGTTTTAGTGTGTTGCCATGCTGTAACTAAGGTATTCTGAGTCATTTAAATGCAGTGTTGGGGAAAGTGACTTTTAAAAGTAATGCATTACAATATCGTGTTACTCCCTAAAAAAGTAACTAATTACATTACTTAGTTACTTTTTTATTAAAAAGTAATGTGTTAGGTTACTTTTGCGTTACTTTTTAAATCTGGGTGGGGCTGACTTGCTTGTTCTGTTTTTGGCAAATGAAAAAGGCTCTTTCACATCAAAAGTGAAATGAATAAGTCTCAGGCTGAAGGAAATGTAAATTCCAGGCTATTGCTACAAATATACCCCAGCAACTTAAGACTGGTTTTGTGGTCCAGGGTCACAAATGTTTGTTTATCTAAAGTTATTTTTGCTTATTAATGTGGTTGAACTGAATCATCGCAGTTCAGCAGCAAAGACATTGGTTAATAAAATTTGCATTGGTTAATAAGCATTTGGCAGATGCTTTTATCCAAATTTACATTGCATAGAGGTTAATACTGCAACTTTACTTATACTTTTTTCCTAAAACGTTCTTAAAGCAAGATAAATGGTCAATGCCGCATAATATATTTAGACTTGTTTTCAGAGATTATAACATGAGAAACTATATTTGGTCTTACTTCACTGGCAAATTTATTTTCACTTGTTTTCAACTATGTACTTGAAACACTCATATTAAATACACTTGATTAAAGAGACATTCTCTAAAAACAAGTCTTAATATCTCATGCAGTGTTGATTTTTAAGTATCTTCTTATCTTGTTTCAATGACTGTTAGATATTTTAACTGGAAAATTGGACCAAAGTGCTTAAGAATATGATTTAAGCTGCAGTAAGCATGAGCAATAGTACTAGTGATGCTTCACTTGGCAAACACCACTAATTAAGATCTGTTGTATTTCTGAACCCTTGATATTTGGCAAGGTGTGACTAACTTCAGAGGAACGGACTGATCTGTTTGGAGAGAAAGCTCAGAAAAATGAACTGATTTCTTCGGGAGCAGAGGAGAGAGGACAGATATTTTTTCTCTTGGCTTTCATGACATGTGGGAAGACAGAGAAAGAGAGACCGTGTTTGAACAGCGAGTCTGCGGACTGCTGATACGGATTTGGTGTTTGATTGGCGGGTGTGTTGCTGGATTGACCCAACGCCGCATCTCAGAGTCACTCAAAAGAGCACTTGCGACACTGTCCCAAATACACTGTGTGTGTGTGTGTGAGACTGAGAAAAAAATGAACGTATCTGAGTTCTCACAATGGCGATAATTATCCACGGTGTGACAGACAATAACAGCTGCTTTATAGAGATGCTGTTCTGACTTTTCCGCCGTCTGACAGGCGAATTGAGAAAATATCTCTCCTGACACACTCTGGCAGTGAAATAATGTGATTGTTCAGACAAACTCTCCTAATCAATCAAGCCTCCACAGCTAGTGTTTGTCGGTCACTGCAAAACTGGGTTGCTGAGTTTGCTAAATGTAGTTTCTTATGACAATAGTGGTTTGCTCATACTTTGGATTATCTATCTAAATGTTCTATTGTTTGCACCGCCACCATGGGCCACTCGATCCACAATGTTGACATCAGCAAACCGCCATACACGCTGTCTGCCATCTGCCCTGTACAGTGAAAACCGGGATTCATCCGTGAAGAGAACACCTCTCCAAAGTGCCAGACGCCATCAAATGTGAGCATTTGCCCACTCAAGTCGGTTACGACGACGAACTGCAGTCAGGTCGAGACCCCGATGAGGACGACGAGCATGCAGATGAGCTTCCCTGAGACAGTTTCTGACAGTTTGTGCAGAAATTCTTTGGTTATGCAAACCGATTGTTGCAGCAGCTGTCCGGGTGGCTGGTCTCAGACGATCTTGGAGGTGAAGATGCTGGATGTGGAGGTCCTGGGCTGGTGTGGTTACACGTGGTCTGCGGTTATGAGGCCGGTTGGATGTACTGCCAAATTCTCTGAAACGCATGTGGAGACTGCTTATGGTAGAGAAATTAACATTCAATTCACGGGCAACAGCTCTGGTGGACATTCCTGCAGTCAGCATACCAATTGCACGCTCCCTCAAAACTTGCGACATCTATGGCATTGTGCTGTGTGATAAAACTACACATTTTAGAGTGGCCTTTTATTGTGGCCAGCCTAAGGCACACCTGTGCAATAATCATGCTGTCTAATCAGCATCTTGATATGCCACACCTGTGAGGTGGATGGATTATCTCGGCAAAGGAGAAGTGCTCACTAACACAGATTTAGACAGATTTGTGAACAATATTTGAGAGAAATAGGCCTTTTGTTTACATAGAAAAAGTCTTAGATCTTTGAGTTCAGCTCGTGAAAAATGGGGCAAAAACAAAAGTGTTGCGTTTATAATTTTGTTCAGTGTATATTACATGATATGATATGATATGATATTATTGAATTAATCATATTAATGAATTAATATTCACATTTTGACCAACTAGGACTGGGTAAAAACACACACACACACACACACACACACAGTTTGTGCTACACACATGAACACACACTCATTTTGAACAGATTGGGTGTTTTTCGTCTGGCATGAATGCTTGAATTGATAAAATGTATGTTTTGAATGCTGTGTGAGTCATTTGGGATACAATCATAAGGCAAATGTGTAAATGTAAAGTAAAATGTGGCTGTGAGTTTTGCATGAGCAAGCACCACTCACATTTTCTTCAGAAAAAAAAACTACTTGAATATATGTATGAAGTGTTATATAAAGAATGTGAAGTACACAACATGCCATAAGGGTTTATGGAAATACATTTTAGTTGATGTACCAGGACCACTTCGGTCTTAGATTCCATGGCGAATGAAATGATGCTGGCAGAAAGACCGAAACGAGTGAAACCCGTCCAAAACTTTGTTTGCGGGATTATCTTCAAGATGCTTTGTCAGACGGACGTTGGCATCCTCACATGTGTTGACAGACTTGCTGTGTTGAATCTTTGCAAGCTTCAGGTTCACATTCCTGAACTTGGTCAACATAAAATCAAAGCTGACCCTATTTACTTTTGTACCTATTACACGTTTCTTGTCCCATATATTAACAATTCATCAGTGCATGTTACGCCAAAGAATAACATGTACCGAATTTTTTATCTTTTATCAAAATTTAACTGGATCCACCTGTGAATTGCTGTGCATATTCAACAATTTGTTGTTCATAACCAAATGCCTGTCTCCATTCTGGTAATGTGAACTTTTAATCATCAAGTCATTTCCTGATGGATAAAAGCTTAAATTTTTTTTTCTCTTGTTGAATAAAATATTTTATCCAGAAATCAGTCACTTTACTATAGCAAAATGGCTTATCAACAGTTGCGTGTTGATTTTAACTACTGCTGGGTAAAAATACAGTTTCTTTTGATTAATTGTATTCTTCTCAATTTTGATGCTTAAAATACCACTGAATCTGTCATATGATGAAATATTGAATAATAATGAAATATTCATATTGACCTTGATGTAAAAATTTTTTTAAACTTCATTTAGTTGTATAATGATTTCAAATATTTTATTCTAGATTATGATGATCATGGTTGTTGTTGTTGTTGTTATTATTATTATTATTATTATTATTATTATGTATTATAATGTAGGTAAAATATTGAATATTAAAATATGGTAGTCAAATTCAAATTTTTTCAGTTTCTTTCTACTGCTGGGTAAAAAATATTGATTTTTGTGATTGAGAATCAGTAGTCTTCTGAATTTTGATTTTAGACTTAGATTGGTAGTTTTTGGTTGTTCTGATTAGCTCTTAAATAAGTCTATATTAAATAAATGATAGTTGAGCTGTATAGCTTGGACCCTGTTGTTTATTTTTTCACATTTTTATAATGCACAAAGTTAGAAAGTTATTTTTATAATTTACAGAGAGATTGTCTTTCATATATTTAAGCAAATTGATTTTTAAACTAAATAAATTGGAATTTGAATTGGAATCAGAAATCTGTATTGATGTTGATACCCAGCTCTAACCTCAATGTTGTCTTTCCAAGCTGGAAGAGTCACCGTCACACACTGGTTGACACGGAGGTTTTGATGGACATTTGAAAGGCCATTCGAAGCAATTATTTGAGCACTTTTTGTTTTTGAAAAATCTAACAGTAATAATCTCTTCCTTTTGAAGTTTGAGGTTTGGATCAGACTGTCTGTCTGTCTTATCCTCTATTACATTTCAATAGAATGAAGCACATGTCATGATAATGTATCAAATGATTTTTGCAGAATTGCAAGCAGCCGTGTTTCACCACCTTCTTGACCTCATTGTCTTGTGGTTCATGGACGGTTGGACACATGACTGAATTTGTGACAGGCAGGTGGACTCAAAAACTGATGTGCAAAGTTACTGTGGACAAGATGTTCTCGGCTGCTTTAGAGTAGCTGTCCATCACTGAAGATTCACCTGTGCTCTTCCTTCACACAGTCTGGAGATCACAGCCGTTTCACCCACACAAACAAAGCACTTAATCACAGGGTTATTACAGTTTACTAAAACTAAAGTAAAAATTTTCTGACCTTTGTTAATAATATTAATAATAACTGTAATAAAATATAAAAAACAACTTTATTTTAGCAAGTTTATTTCACCAAAACTACATTTCCCTGTCACTCTCTTTTTATTAATTTATATTTTTTTGGTTTAACATGGTACTAAAACAACAGTAAAACTGAAACAAAAATAATAGAAACTATACAGACAGACAGACACACACACACACATTATATATATATATATACAGTGGGTACGGAAAGTATTCAGACCCCCTTAAATTTTTCACTCTTTGTTATATTGCAGCCATTTGCTAAAATCATTTAAGTTAATTTTTTTTCCTCATTAATGTACACACAGCACCCCATATTGACAGAAAAACACAGAATTGTTGACATCTTTGCAGATTTATTAAAAAAGAAAAACTGAAAAATGCTCAGTATTTAGTAGAAGCACCCTCTTGATCTAATACAGCCATGAGTCTTTTTGGGAAAGATGCAACAAGTTATTCACACCTGGATTTGGGGATCCTCCGGTGCTGTGTGTACATTAATGAGGGAAAAAAATTAACTTAAATGATTTTAGCAAATGGCTGCAATATAACAAAGAGTGAAAAATTTAAGGGGGTCTGAATACTTTCCGTACCCACTGTATATATATATACACACACACACACATACACGCATTCAGTTAATGTTAGTTTTATTTCAAGTAGCGAAAATGTTTATTTCAGAAAATTCTTATTTCAGCTATTGCAACATTTCTCAATTTCATTTAGTTTACCTTTATGTATGCTAAAATAATGAAATAAAAGACTAAAAACTATAGACATCTTTTAAAAAAAATCACAGGGTTAGTAACCTATAATTAACTAAAATATAAGTCATAAAACAAATTTTTGTTACTTGCAATAAACTGAAATAAAATATAAAAAATAAACTTTTGTTTCAGCTAATTGCCAATTTTTATAAAAAATTAGACTAAAATAATAAAAACATATTTTTGTTACTTGAAATTAAATGAACATTGAACATTGAACACTGAAAAAAAGAAAAAACATTTTTTTATTTGGCAACATTTCCTTTTTTTAATTTAGTTATTTTATGTAGTAAAATAAAACACTAAAGCAAAATAAACATTATGTATATGTAAATGTTTTTTTTTTTTAAATAATCACTGGGTTATTATGGTTAACTAAAACCATAAAAACACATTTTAATTTTTAAGTATTTTATTTCAACTAGTTGCCAAGACAACATTTCTCATTTTTATTTAGTTTAACTTTATGTAAATAACTAATTGAAAATGAAATGTCTTTTCTTTTTCATAAAAATTAGTCTAAAAATACAATGCTATCTAATGCCAACTGACACAAAATATAAAATATTTTTATTTCAGCTAGTTGCAAAAGCAACATTTTTCATACTAAATACTTTTCTATAATAAAATAATGAACACTTAAACTAATTTAAAAACGAATAAAAACTATATAGACATAAAAAAAACAACAAAATGACTAAATCTTTAAAAGTATGAAATATGAATAAAACATATTAAACATAAACACATAAGTAAATATTATTCAAAAATATGAATAAAACTACTATAGTATCTCACCGATACGAAAATAGCAGCACTTAATCAGCGTTCTGCATTGTCTTCTCCAAGGAGCCGATGCGATTGATGATCCGGCTTGACTTTGTATGATCTGTGACTAAGCGTTCGCTTTAGGAAAATGTAGTCTTTCTTTAAGTGCAGACAGTAAATAGTATTAGCTTTAGCTTGAGTGGCTAAATCACCCATTTAAAAAAAGTTGGGAAATGAGTAATGGACTAGCATAGCAGGTTTAACATTAGCGATGAGCTAACGCGAGCAGTCGCCCCTGTGACTGATCGTCCCATTAAAGCTGAGTGCGAAAGAGTAATGGGCCCCGAGCCTCAAGCCAGCGCCGGGTTTAGCTCCACTGGCTAAACCGGCTATTACGGCTTCCCACGGGAAAGCGCAAATGCGTGTGTACAGAAAAGAGTGTCTTTGCACACATATAAACCTATATACGTGCGCGCTAGACCGGCTCTGTGAGAAATGGATGTATCCTTCTCCGTTTCGGCTCCCTTGCTGACCGCACAGCTGTGTAATGATGCCCAGTTGTGTGGTAAAAGCGGCTCCTCAAATGATAGTTTTTCTAAAGATAAAAGCTCGACGTGAGTCACTGCACTAGCGTCTGTCTCAGATAGGACTGGAGGTGAGTTTTAGCCTGAATGCTTTTGATCATTTACCAGCACGGAAAAGAAAACGCAAGTGGCATTTTGGCAGATTTAGGATGTTTGGACGGGTAGGCGGGTAATTTAACTGTAGGGTTTAATTGCTTGATTGAAGTCTTTAATTAGATGGGAAATTGCATCATCTGGTTGTCGGGAGAGAGAAAGATGGACCTACAGGAACACACACATTTTGTCTTGCATACAATACAAGCCTCCTGCCGACTGCAGAAACGGCCGGATGCTTACAACCCGCGGTGAGCTAACAATTCACTGCACTTCCTGGAGACTTGAGCGGGGTCAGCGCGACAAATCGGCTGGAAATATCAAATAAATGGTGTGTATAGACATGCAAGCAGTGCAGGTTCTTTTCTATAGATGTGTGGTACAGTGTAGATGTGTGAACAATATTTTTAGCAAGTTAATTGCTTGATATGCTTATTAAATGCATCGAATTAATCACATACATCAATATTTTCTAAGGAAAGCCCCCAAATGAAGATAGTTCAAAGACATGTACACTATACAGTTTACAAATTTAGGGTCAGTAAGATATTTTTTAAAGAAATTAAAAGGATAGTCCACCCAAAAAAATAAAATAAATTAAATTCTGTCATTGACTCAACCTCCC
>NW_015634026.1:456795-473640 GCF_001515625.1 Sinocyclocheilus rhinocerous | reverse complement strand
AGAATATAAAAGAATATTTTTTGAAGAATGATGGTATCCAAACAGTTTTGGTTTCCATTGACTTCTATTGTATATTTTTGGACCAATATATTGGAAGTCAATGCTAAAAGTGTTTGGTTACCATCATTCTTCAAAATATATTTTTATGTTCCACAGAAGAAAAAAATCATGCAGGTTTGGAAGAACTTGAGAGATGTGAAATATGTAAATTTATGACAGAATTAAAAAAATTTTTTTTGGTAATTTTATTCAACAAGGATGCATTAAATTGATCAAAAGTGACAGTAAAAAATATAATAATGTTACAAAAGATTTTTATTTAAAATAAATGCTGTTAGCTTTCTATTAATCAAAGAATCCTGAAAAAAAAAATGTATAAAATATTTCCACAAAAACATTAGGCAGCACAACTGTTTTCAATATTGATAATAAACATGTTTCTTGAGCAGATTAGCATATTATAATGATTTCTGAAGAATCATGTGACACTGAAGACTGAAAATGTGCTGAAAACTCAGCTTTGCATCGGAGTAATAAACTACATTATAAAATATATTCACATAAAAACTGTTATTTTAAATAGTAATAATATTCCACAATATTGTGGCTTTTACTGTATTTTTCATCAAATAAATGAAGCCTTTGTGAACATGACACTTATTTCCAAAATATATATATAAAAAAGAAGCTTTTGAATACCAGTGCTTTGTAATTAGGTGCTTTGTATTGCTCACATGGTAGGAAAATCCTTTTTAATGCAATTTATGTTCACTGTGTCACTGCTGAATTGTGGATACAGCCTATATAGCAACACTGAAGCTGCTGAGACGAGACTGAATTTGCAGTCATTCTGCAAGTGAGGTCAAAACAGGGACATTTCATTTTTACTATAGATTTGACCGATATAAAAGCAATCAAACACCTTCTAAAGACCTTTCAGAATGGGTCAGCGGAGGAATAAAATGATGAATCGCATGTCAAAGGAAGGTCACGTTGACTTTACAATCTAGCCAGAAAGTTGAAATGTGCATGATATGTAGTGTGTCACTGCATGACCCTGGAAGCATCAACTTTGTTTCTCTTTAAAATAAAGGTTCTTCATTGGCATTGGTGGATCCAGGAAGAACCTTTAACATCCATGCAACCTTTCATTGCTCAAAAGGTGGAAAAAGTATATTAAAATGTTCTTCACACTAAGAAAAAATGGTTCTTTTAAGAACTGATTACTGAAAGGTTCTTTGAGGAACCAAAAGTGGTTCTTCAATGGAATCGCTGTGTAAACCCTCTTTTGGAACATTTATTTTTAATAGTGTATAGGAAGAATAAAAATAGACATGTCTTTGGTTTTAGCATAAATCCGAAGACAGTTTGAGACACGAGCTTATTGGGGTCCATTTCTCAGAACAGAATCTGAAAATCAAAAGCAGAAATGTCCATTTCCTTTCCATTTGATCTCATTGCCGACTAAGAGAAGTGGCAATCTCACTGGCGATTTGTCTTTCCCGTGGACGCGTAGTAAATTATAATTTCTCATTTTCACCTCATTATCTTCACTGTTATCCCAGAGTCTGTGCAAGTCTACTATTGATTTATTGGTTTCCTACATAAGCTTCAAGTCGTCTCTCATATGCTAATATAATAATCCTAATGCGTATGCTGCCTTCAGGTCACGTCGCAATAATTATATTTACGAGATGAGTGCACATGACGCCACCGCAGTGTCTTATTTACCCGGATTTTCTTTAAGCTCCGACTCGCAGTGGAGGCCATGTCGATTTGAAGAATCGTGGTGGAAGCTAATTGGTATTGATCATAATTAAGTTGACTGTACGATTCAGCATGCATCTTGTATAGGCCACCGTTAATGCAGAACAGCAATAAATGCAGAACAGCAATAAATCTTACCCCAAAATCTTCTCAGCCGGTCTCAAAAATGATAAAATACTCGAATAAACTTCAATTACACACCTTGTGCGCATCCTTCGCACTTTTATTTTATTAGTGCTCAAAAACTTCCCGTGTTTGTCGCCAAGTACTTATAAAGAGATACGAAATTGCCCAATCCGTCAATTTTATTATGACCAAAATCGCTTGAACAGCCATCACATCATAATTACGACTTCCGCACTTGTAAGTAGGAGCATCCCAGGCGGATTTGAAAGCAGCATTGGGCCATTTGCCGAGCCTGATGGAGAGATGCTGTACTCGAAGTGAAGTTATTCCCACAAACACTGAAGTGCACTATATCAGCCTCATTCATTTAGAGATTCCAAGTTGCGCAATTAGCTATGGAAAAGCATCTAAATGTGCTTGAGAAATGCTGGGCTTTGTGAGAAGAATATGCAACTGGAGTGTGTGTGGCCGCAGGTTTTCGTGTCCATAATCAGTCTTTGAGCGCGCAAAACTGTGTGATATTGATTATACATGGTGAGAGCATTTTCAATTAGCGTGCTCAGAAAGAGGCTAATCAAATTTAACCGTGCGCTAATCACCCTGACTTGAGCGAGTCGGCAAATGAAATGCTGAAGACTCGCACCTGATTATGCTTTCTGCTTTCTACATCCCTCACTCTTTCTCAGTCTCTCCATTTCATTTCATTTAAATGAGCATGATAAACATGTTTCCTGAGAGGAATGACAGCGGAATGTTGATATTGGATGGGAAGCAAATTTTCTTTGATGATAAATGCAGGAGTACAAACATCTCTGCATTCAATATTAACCACATATTTTTCAGTCTTGTGATGTTTTCTCACCTTAATATTCAGACTCTGCATACGTTATAGATTTGACTCTTTGAAAGCAGTGGACTGGTTTGGATTGGTATGTTTATTCTTTTAATCCATCTCATAATAGTATCCATTCCGAAATTGTCTTTGATTGCTTTTGTAATTTGATTTGGGAAGAGAGAGTTTGTCCGACATCTACAGCATGACAGCAAACTGTTTTGTTTGAGTTGCGATTGCTATATAAAAGGAAAAGTTATTTTAGAAATATTTATTAAACCAAATTTAGTGAAGAAATGGCTAGTAACACATAGAATTAAACAAATTAAACATACATTTTTGAAGCAGAAAGACTGAAAACGTACTCCTGAAAAATCTTAAAAATATAAAAATATAAATGAAAACATTACACACACACACACACACACACATATATATATATATATGTATAATTTTTCTAATATAGAGTGATGACTCTTTTAGTTCTGTTGTATATGAGTTATGTGACTTAATCCAGTCTGGTTGTTCATATAACATGTAGTTGAAAACTATGCTTTAAAATGTTACAAAAAAGCAGTTTAGTTTTTGTTTAGTACATTTAAGTTTATAGTTAGGTGCAATTATTCTTAAAGGAATGCCTAATGAAAGAATCGTTAATGGAATCATTAAGGACGTGCAGCAGTGAGATTAATTGTAAAAGGAAATTGATACTAAATCTCCTGCTTGTTAGATTTTCTTCTAAGAAACAGACCCTTGTAATCTTACATGTCTCCTAGAGATTCAGAGATCTCAAGGATGTCTCAAATGTTCTAGTGATGTGCAGTCTTTCATAAAGGCCAGCTTCTCATCAGACCATCAAACTTTTCTTTAAGGTTGTCACTGGTCTCTTGGAGGCCTCCCTCTTTTCTCTCCTAGTTTTTCAGAACGGCCTGCTCTAGATAGATTTATAGCTGTGCCATACTTAATTATTGATTTAACTGTTCTCCACGAGATATTCAATGACTTGAATATCTTCCTGTTACCATCATCATCCCCCGTCTTGTGCTTTTCAATTACTTTTGATGTGCCAGGAGTTTTCTTTTTCTTTCACAATGCAAGATCTGCCACAATACTGACTCAGCAAAAGTTAGACCTGCAGATAGCGCTGTATTTATACAACAAACGACTGAAACCATGTGAATACGTGGGTTTACGTCACGCGAGTGAAGAAATACGATTGGACATGTTGAAGCAGCTTTCACAGGTTAAGTTGATTCAGCACCATGGACAGCGACGCAGCAGAGCCTGACGACAGCACACGAGACTGAGCTTTCCACAGGTGACCGCTTAATATTCACCCATCACTCCAGATTTGAGAAGACTAATCTCCTTGATTTTATTGTAAAAAAAAATGCACTAAAATTTAACTTTTATAAAGGAATAGTTCACTCAATTATAAATTCTTTTTTTCATTTTTTTCCTGTTTGTTCCAAACCTATTTGCTTTAACACATCCATAAACACAAAATGCAAAGTTTCTCAAAGGTATTTGCATACAACAGTCTATCAACCTTAACAGTAGTAGTAGTAATAATAATAAAGCATTATAAAAGTAGTCTATATGACTTGTCCATTATAAAGGGTTTGTAAACAATGCTTTGTTGTGATGACTGAAATGTAAGTCATTATTGCCTGGGGGGAAAAAAATCAAATATATTAAAATTTACAAAAACCAGTAACATTTGCTGTCAATGATTTAAACTAAAAATTTAAAACTTTTTATGTTGTTTGGCTATTCATTTAGATGACAACAGTGTTTTGGGGGCCTGAAAACTCGAAGTGGAAGATAAAAAAAAAATAATAATAAAATACTGTTATTGTCTCTATATGTAAACTAAAAACATGAACTTGTGAATATGGAGACATCATATGCATATGTGCTAGAATTATATAAAAAGAACAAAATAAATAAACAAACAATGATTAATATCTATAAGATGAAGTACAAAGCAGGTAAAAAATATTTACATTTTTTTTTAATTTAAATAATACTATCTGTATTTATCTGATAACCTGAGCTGGTCGTTATCGCAAAATAAACAAGGCAGGACGATCAGGGCGACCCAAAATGGGTTTATTTTGTAAGAATGGCCGACTGGCGATATGTGATCTTGTTTATTAGATGGATACTTTGACATGAAAAACAAATTGAGTTTAAATTTTTAGGCAATTTGAGAAGCGAGAGAGCATGAAAGAAGCACAGAAATAGTTTAAAACTAGATAAAGTTTGTCAAGACAAAAAAAAGAAAGCTTGGCCAGAGAGTTTGAAATGGATTTAAAAGCTTTAAGTCAGAAGATTTTATGGTTGAAGTAGTTATAAGTTTAAGTAGATAGATAGTAGATAGTTCATTCCAACGTTCCATAAATAAACAAACAATGATTAATATCTATAAGATGAAGTACAAAGCAGGTAAAAAATATTTACATTTTTTTTTAATTTAAATAATACTTATTAAATAATAGCCACAAATAAGTTAATTATGTTGGGTCGAAAAAATTACAGTATCTGTTTGTTTTTTTAATTGATGTTCTATTGTTCTTTCTTGCAATTAGGAGTAAAGATGCTTTTAATTTATCAAAGTCATTTGCAAAGTGTTGAAACAAAGAAGTTCTGTGGTAGATTTCAAATCACATACTTCCTTTGGCAGCCAGACACCTGCTGTTGAGATGAATGGGAATGATAATGGATGTCTCTTTCCGGGTATTCTAGACTCCATGGGTGTGCCTATGTGTCAGATTATCATTTATCTTTTAACAAAGATGTGAACACACTTTTGGCTCTGAGGAGCCTTATGATGAATGCAAGGAGATCAATCCTTATTTAGTACACAGACGGTTAAAGCATTCTGCTGTCTGCTCTATTGCTTGATGAATGACCTCTTTTATACGATGAGTGTTGGTGATGAAATGACTCACAGTGAAGTTTTGCATAAGTGCTCTGTTCTGTATCAATGCTTTAGTGTATCATGTCTCGAGAGGACCGCCATCGCTCTAGCGCTCTCTCTGAAACGTATAGCCACCCGCATACAGGTAAAAGTGTGATTAATGCCCCTTTTGCATTACGGGCCCATTGAAGGACCTCCACTCCAATAAATCAATCACCGATTCATGCCACTCTCGCTCTCTGTTCTGCTGTTTAACTCTCTGATCACACAGTCGCCAGCTGAACTCTGAAAATGAGAACAGATTTACAACCCGGCACGGAAGCCACTATCACAGAGATTATACAGAAGAGAGAGCGGGAGGGAATGAGATAGCAGGGAAGAATTGAGAAGGGAAGTAATGAGGTAAAGGAATCGATAGTGGGAGAAACAGGAAGTGGACACGCAGAGCAACAGGAAGCACAAAGTACGAAGAACAGATGCGTGATGTGAGGAGAAACCATCTGTATTTATCTGATAACCTGAGCTGGTCGTTATCGCAAAATAAACAAGGCAGGACGATCAGGGCGACCCAAAATGGGTTTATTTTGTAAGAATGGCTGACTGGCGATATGTGATCTTGTTTATTAGACGGATACTTTGACATGAAAAACAAATTGAGTTTAAATTTTTAGGCAATTTGAGAAGTGAGAGAGCATGAAAGAAGCACAGAAATAGTTTAAAACTAGATAAAGTTTGTCCAGACAAAAAAAAGAAAGCTTGGCCAGAGAGTTTGAAATGGATTTAAAAGCTTTAAGTCAGAAGGTTTTATGGTTGAAGTAGTTATAAGTTTAAGTAGATAGATAGTAGATAGTTCATTCCAACGTTCCATCATTCATTCCATTTTTAGAAAACCAATCAATTAAAAGTTAAAATCAGTTTATTTAATTATCAGTTAAAAATTAAAAAAGTATAAGTAAAAAATAAATAAAAGTACCAATACCAATTACTTTTAAAATCAGTTAAAACCATTATTGATTATAAGTATACAAAAGTATAAAGATATAAGAAGTAATAACAGTATCGATGATAATTACTTATAGAAGTATAAAAAAGGATAAAAATATAAGTATAAAAAGTTATGAAAGTTTCAATACTGGTTACTTTTAAAACCAGTTAAAACCATTATCGATTAAAAGTATAAAAGGTTTATAAAAAAGTATAAAAGTATAAGTATAAATAGTAATGAAAGTATCAATACTGATTACTTTTAAAAACAGTTAAATATCCAATCAGTTATAAATTATATAGCAATCTCATTCAGAACAGTCTGAAGGTCTGACCAGAGATTTATACAAATTCTTTCGGCCCTCATGTCATCAGTGTGTATTTTAATAATGATTACTATTTAATGTATTTTATTAATAATAATTAATACTATTTAATTTAATATAATATTATTATTTCATATCTGAAACCTGTCGTCTTGCCCATAAATTAATTACATTTTTTTGTGCATTTGTTGTAGACTTGCCAGCAGGCAGTCAAAATTGGCCCTGTTTACGCTATCATTTTTTTTTTTTTTTCTAAAGAAGTTATTACATTATTGTAAAAATTACTTAACATTTGGCATGCTAATGTGTGCTACTGCTATCTAGTTAACCCGAACGAGAGCGGAGTTATTTTGGCATGCCTAATTTTATCAGGACTATCCATTACACAAGAGTTTGAGTTGAGTCTACATGCTATTTTATGAAACACATTTGCAGCACATGGAAACACTGTTCGCAATTGAATCAAGTTTAGCTAAAGAATGATTTTGTTTGAGTGTAATATTGATTTGATAATGAATTGATTTATCATGCATCCCTAATATTGGCAGTTATTGAACGAGTCTGGGAGAGGAAATGGATTTGTTGCTTTTATTTCTCTGTTCGTAAAATGTTAGCATTGTAAGCATTTCACAAAGATTATTTCTTTAAGATTAATATGACTACATCATTTCAAAGTAGAAGTATCGTAACTATACTGACATACTGATGAACAAATTTTTGTAACGGAATTACAAGTGATGAGCAAAAAAAGCACAGTATCACAAACATTATTACAGGATGTGCACTATTAAATTTTTTTTAATCATATTATATGATATATATGTTTGAAGTCATGCACATTTCATTCAGTTAATCATGCTGTAATGAGTTATTTGAGAATTTTTACTGTACATTCATAAATGAATCGCTGACATCAGCAGTCTGGTGTGAATCTCTCACACATGATCACACTGTACATCAGTAGATGTGGTCTGTCCCGTTTCAGTCTGGACTCTCTTAATTCTTTCGGCCCTCATGTCATCAGTGTGTATTTTAATAATGATTACTATTTAATGTATTTTATTAATAATAATTAATACTATTTAATTTAATATAATATTATTATTTCATATCTGAAACCTGTCGTCTTGCCCATAAATTAATTACATTTTTTTGTGCATTTGTTGTAGACTTGCCAGCAGGCAGTCAAAATTGGCCCTGTTTACGCTATCATTTTTTTTTTTTTTTCTAAAGAAGTTATTACATTATTGTAAAAATTACTTAACATTTGGCATGCTAATGTGTGCTACTGCTATCTAGTTAACCCGAACGAGAGCGGAGTTATTTTGGCATGCCTAATTTTATCAGGACTATCCATTACACAAGAGTTTGAGTTGAGTCTACATGCTATTTTATGAAACACATTTGCAGCACATGGAAACACTGTTCGCAATTGAATCAAGTTTAGCTAAAGAATGATTTTGTTTGAGTGTAATATTGATTTGATAATGAATTGATTTATCATGCATCCCTAATATTGGCAGTTATTGAACGAGTCTGGGAGAGGAAATGGATTTGTTGCTTTTATTTCTCTGTTCGTAAAATGTTAGCATTGTAAGCATTTCACAAAGATTATTTCTTTAAGATTAATATGACTACATCATTTCAAAGTAGAAGTATCATAACTATACTGACATACTGATGAACAAATTTTTGTAACGGAATTACAAGTGATGAGCAAAAAAAGCACAGTATCACAAACATTATTACAGGATGTGCACTATTAAATTTTTTTTAATCATATTATATGATATATATGTTTGAAGTCATGCACATTTCATTCAGTTAATCATGCTGTAATGAGTTATTTGAGAATTTTTACTGTACATTCATAAATGAATCGCTGACATCAGCAGTCTGGTGTGAATCTCTCACACATGATCACACTGTACATCAGTAGATGTGGTCTGTCCCGTTTCAGTCTGGACTCTCTTCAGTCTGGAGCAGCAGTGAGGCGTCCTGATGATGTTCTCAGCGTCACTCCTCATGAACGCATACAGCAAACAGTCCACAAGGGGGTTTAACTGATAAAGAAGAGCAGTAAATTAGAACAGACTACATGGGGTATTATCTAAGTTATTACACACAATCATTAAAATATCAATTGGTAGGATTAGAAAGGTGAAACTCATCAACACAAAGAACAGAGGAGCAAGAACTAACTGCTTCTTTACAGGAGTGAGAGAGATTGAGTGAGAGAGAGACCTGCATGAACCTACAAAACACAGAATGATCACTGGATAGGGGATGAAGGGCATTATATACACCAGTTTATTTATAAAAAAGCAAACTAGACAAACAATAAAAGGTATAAGCCAACCGGTCAGTGAAGTACACACAAAACATCTGAGTGAGCGATGAGACCTGTGCCAAACAGGATGAGCGATCAGAACGTATCTATCTATGGCTATACATGTCATGAAATAAAAACCTGTGTAACTAGCCCACACCATTGTGATGATTGAGATGGTCCACACACTGGGACTGGCGAAGAGTAACATGCAAACAATCTGTATGAGATCTGCAGCGAGCAGATTTATGACAAAAACTGGAGCTGAATGATTTAATTTGATGAGAGAAAAAACCGCATAAATAGCCAAACAGATGATGGGAATTTCAATGCTAGAGATGATCAAGATGTAGACAGTTCCTGCTTTTATGAGTGGATCATAGTCTTCGGTGTTGTTCTTGCTTGGATTAGAAGCATTTGGTTTTAGCTGAGTTGTGGTGATGTAAAAATTGCTGTCAGATGTCATTAATGGAGGTGCGGCAGTTTCCATCACCATTGAAACCTGGAAATGTAGAACCCAGCGGATTTAATCAAGATGTTCTTCACCTCAATCTTGTAATCTTGTCTCCACCAATATTTGCCAGACCTACGATGTAAGATTATGAAAAACATTTGATCTAATATACAGTGATTAATTACATTGCACCATAAATCAAAATGAGATCTTATAATAAGGCAGGGGTTCTCAAACTTTTTTGTCAGCAGAACCCCTTAGATTGAAAAGGTTTATTTGAAGTTAACATTTTTATAATTTGATGGCACATTCACATATTTACAGTTCTCTAATGACAGTAAACATGCAAGTAAACAGATATTATATTATCTATATTATATCTCGTTAGTATTCTTTTGAAGTTGTTTTTGTATTCAATTCAATTTAGTTCAGTCATGAGTTGCACTTAAATTGAACTACATTAAATGTTTAACTTTTCATCAACTCATGAATCCACAGGTTAACCCCCGTTTGGGAAACCTTGTAATAAGGAAATATCACATATGCAATTTTTGTTGCTGCGGGTGATCAAGCCCTTTTTACCCTGACAACTTCAACAGTGAACAAAATTAACATATGAACACACAGTTGACTATCAGATCTCAAAAAAAAAAAAAAAAAAAAAAAAATTTATGTGAGAATACACATTAATTATGAATTACAATCTTAACAGGATTATTCCTTAAAAATTTGCTATACTGTCAGGACAACATATTTCCAGCCATACAAAGAAGTCCTACCTTCAATCATCTGTGTTGTGATGACTATACTTCACTGCAGATTGAAACCCTTGTTTTATCATGAAGCTGAACTGACATGTGAAATGTGGAAAGGTTCCTCACATCATAAAGGGTTGGGTGTTACTCAGTAAAAGCAGCTAATGGTATGCAACTGCTTTTCTGTCCATTTGGAGTCACTAAATTGTTGCCACAGTTTCTGCTCCTTTATTCATCAAGTAGATGATTGTACTAAATGCAAAACAAAAGTGCATTATTACTGGTCCCTCTGGAAGACTTACTTTTTCCATTTTCATTATCTATCTATCTATCTATCTATCTATCTATCCTTCACCAGATTCACCAGTTCATTTATGTAATCATGCAGTGATGTCACATATACACAATTATATTATTCAAGCACCCAATAATTATGTAAAATAATTTTACTTGAAATGGCTCCTGTAGTTGGAAAAAAGATGCATCTACCCTTTTAATTTGACTCATAGGCATTTATTGAAGGGTAAAGACAGTGGAAGAGCCACAAAGAGAAGTACTCACTTATGCTGTACTGGACACACAAAGCGACTCAACCTTCATTTTGGAAGACCTTCCTGATTACTTAATTGCGATCACTCAACCAGTGCAACTTAGAATTTGCACCATGACCGCTGTTGACACCATCACTGCATGTGAAAGGGTTCGTGGTCTGCAAGTTCGAGGACTTCAAGCAGCAAACTCTATTCAACTACAGCAAGCATATACTAGAGACTTCATTCCTGTTGACAAATCTTATATTCCAACCAAGAGGACAGCACTGCATTGGCCTCACCTCAAACATCTGGCCAATCAATTGCTACCACTTCAGAACTGTGAAGTCGGACTGTTAATCTGATATGACTGCCCATCAGCTCTAGCTCCCCTCGAAGTCATAATAGGTGGTGAAAATGAACCATTTGCACAAATAATTAAGCTTGGCTAGAGTATTATTGGCCTCTCAAATCCACACCTAGACAGACAGGGAAATCAGAGCTTCATCCATAGAGTTGCAGTTAAAGAAAAACCTGTCCAATCACCCAACGATGTCTTGAGAATTCTAGAGTCAGATTTCAATGAGAAAGGTTATGAGGATAAAAGTTAGGGCTGCACAATTAATCTAATTTCTAATTGCGATTACAATTATGGATGCCACAATTTAGTAATCATTCAAAGTGGCAATTAATCGTTCAAAGTCCACTTATGTTATGCTGCGTGCGTAAGATGCATTTTCTTCTTTCTACATGTTATTCATATTTTTATATTCTTAATACTATGGAAAAGCACTAAAAGTTTTTCAGTTAGAGTGTTTTCAGCTTGTTTGTTTTCATATAAAAATACGGCATACAGTTGCATCAAACAATGGTATAAACATCATTCAATGTAAATTGTGATAATCGTAATTAACAATCGCTATTACAATTTCAAGGGAATAATCGACAATTCTGGTTTTTGTCATAATCGTGCAGCCTTAATAAAAGTGTCTCTCAAGAGGATGTTCGTTTCATACAGCATCTCAGTGCCAATATCAAACAGAAGGATAATGGACATTATGAACTTCCTCTCCCTTTCAAGTGTATCGGCCGACCCTCACTGCCAAATAACAAAAGGCTAGCAGCTGCCCGCTTGCAGCATTAGAAGAAAAGGCTCAAGTCTAACAAGCAATATTGTGATCACTACAAGGCCTTCATGGAGGAGATCATTAACATAGGTGATGCTGAACCAGCCCTAGTGATACCCGAAGGAGAGACTGTATGGTACATTCCACACCATGGAGTGTACCACCCTCGGAAACCAGATAAACTGAGGGTCGTGTTCAATTGTTCAGCTAAGTTTTGTGGAATATCTCTAAATGACACTCTTCTGACCGGGCCTGATCTAATTAACTCATTAGTGGGAGTACTCTGCCACTTCAGAAAGGAACTAGTCGCAGTCACCTGCGACATAGAAAAGATGTTTCACCAGTTCTTAGTCTCTCCAGACGAATGCAATTATCTAAGATTTCTATGGTGGGAGGGTGGATACTGGGAGAAAGAGCCTCAAGACTATCGTATGGCAGTCCATCTCTTCGGCGCTACATCGTCTTCTGGGTGTAATAATTTCGGTTTTTCTTTTCCTAAAGTACCTGGCGCAGCAGTAAAAAGTTAATCACCCATCAGCATCAGAGTTTGTTGAAAATAACTTCTATGTTGACAATGGGTTAACCAGTGTTCGTTCAGTCGATGAAGCCAAAGAACTGATCATTGATGCTCAAGCGCTGTGTAAACACGGAGGCTTAAGGCTTCATAAATTCAACTCAAATGAGGAAGATGTTCTCTGCTTCATAGACCCATCAGAAAGGGATATAATGTCTAAGCCCTTTGACTTAAACCTTAAAGCAACACCAACAGGACGTGTACTTGGTATTCAGTGGTCAACAAAAGATGACACTTTCAGCTTCAACACCAACTTTAAAGATCAGCCATCAACTCGCCGTGGTATCTTGTCTGTCATCGCCTTCCTGTACGACCCACTCGGATTTGTTGCACCGTTCATTCTACAGGGAAAGTGTATCCTGCAAGAACTGTGCCGAAGAGGCATAGGATGGGACGATCAGCTTCCAGATGAATTGTGTTCACGGTGGGAGGATTGGAAAAAATGGTATTCAAAAGCTTAAGGAAGTCGCCATACCAAGATGTTATCACCCAAATGCTTTCAATGAAATCATCAGAACGGAGCTGCACCACTTCTCCAACACAAGTAATGCTGGATATGGAGCTTGCTCTTATCTATGTTTCAAAAATGATAAGAGTAAAGTGCATTGCAGTTTGGTGATGGCAAAGGCCAGAGTTGCACCTACAAAAATCACAAGCATACCAAGATTAGAACTTGCGTCATCTGTCTTATCTGTAAAAATTAGTGTCATGCTGAAAACAGAGCTTGAAATGAAGATTGATCTAGCATTCTTCTGGACAGATTCACAGGTTGTTCTGGCATATATTAACAATGAAGCACGAAGGTTTCATGTATTCGTTGCTAACTGTGTGCAGCTGATAAGAGACATTACGGATCAGAGTCAGTGGTATTACATTAATAAAACAGAAAACCCAGCTGATCACGCCTCTAGAGGGCTTCATGCCTCTGACATCCCTTCATCGATCTGGTTATCAGGACCCAAATTTCTGTGGGAACAGGAAGTAAGTCTAACACCGTACACCTCTGTCAACCTGCTTGTTGGTGAACCTGAAGTTAAATCAGTCCAAATATTCGCGACCACAGTCAGTGACAGTACGGACATTCTCAGTTGTTTCAGTCGATTTTCTTCTTGGTCAATGCTTCTAAAGGTTGTTGCAAGGATAAAAAGACTAGGATCAAAAGAGAAATACCCCAGTGATTATGTTACTGTTGAGGAGCGTCAGAGGGCTGCTGAAGTGGTGATCAAACTTGTCCAGCAGGAAGCGTTCTCCAAATAAATAAGAATGATCGAGAAGGGGAACACTCTTCCAAGTGCTAGTGCGTTGTACCAGCTAGATCCATTTTGGACAAAGGTCTTCTTCGTGTAGGTGGAAGACTGAGAAAGTCATCACTCAGTCAAGAACTAAAACATCCTGTGATTCTCCCAAAAGATAGTTACATCACCAAGCTAATTCTGTCACATTACCACGCCAAGGTTTGTCATCAGGGTCGAAATCAAACTCAAATGGAGCTTAGAACGAATGGATTTTGGATCATTGGAGGCAGCAAGTCAATCGCCAAGCTGATACACAAGTGTGTGCAATGTCGAAAACTTAGACGACCAACAGAAGAACAACGAATGGCAGAACTTCCCAAAGAGCGTGTTGAAGTATCCGCTCCCTTCACATTCTGCGGCATGGACATTCACTTGTCTATCCTCTCGCGCAGTTCATATTGAGATGATTGAAGATTTGTCTACGGATACCTTCATCAATGCCTTGAGGTGCTTTATCAGCCTTACAGGAGAAGTTCGCAAACTTCAGTGTGACCACGGTACCAACTTTGTGGGAGCCAGGAATGAATTCAAAGAATCACTGAAACAAGTTGACACCAAAGCTCTGGAAGACTTTCTTTCCGAGAAACAATGCAAATTTGTCTTTAATGCTCCTTCTGCAAGCCACGCTGGAGGCATCTGGGAGCGTCAAATACGAACTGTGCAAAATGTACTCAATGCCACACTTGCTCAGCGCCCAGGCAGGCTTGACGATGCTTCACTTAGAAAGCTGTTCTATTAAGCAATGACTATAGTTAATAGTCGTCCACTAACGGTAGATGGCATTAATGATCCAAACTCACTCTAACCTCTAACCCCAAACCATTTAATACTGATGAAGTCTGATGTTTCACTTCCACCTCCAGGAAAATTTGTCAAAGAAGACATGTACGCTACGAAACGATGGTGCAGAGTCCAATACTTGGTCAAGCAGTTTTGGAGTCGTTGGAAGGAGGAGTATCTTAACATTTCAACGTAACTGAAAGTATTATGATGTCGTTCAGAGTAAATTGTCGTAATCATCAAAGAGGATATGCTCCCAAGAAGTGAATGGCAGTTAGGCAGAGTGGTTGAAACTGTCAAAGAGAGTGATGGATTTGTTAGGCAAGTGAAGGTACAAGTAGGAGAACGAAAATGCGCTAGCAAACGTGATCAACCCTCCAAGCCCACAATCATTGAAAGGCCCATCCAGAAATTGGTAGTGCTTCTTGAAGAAGAGTGGCACAAAATAGTCAGATCAGAGTTTTATGGTGAATGGTGCCTTGATTCAGCTCAATTTCATTCTAACGTTAGTACCCTTTGGTAAAGCGGAGTGAGGTATGTCAAGTTGACGTTAGTACCCTTTGGTAAAGCGGAGTGAGGTATATCAAATTGACGTTAGTACCCTTTGGTAAAGCGGAGTGAGGTATGTCAAGTTGACGTTAGTACCCTTTGGTAAAGCTAACTTAAATGATTTTAGCAAATGGCTGCAATATAACAAAGAGTGAAAAATTTAAGGGGGTCTGAATACTTTCCGTACCCACTGTATGTTACGTTTTGTAGTTAATTTCAAAGTCATTTGAGCTCGTTTGTATGTATATGTTAATCATGTGCTCTGCTTGTTAATTAGTGGTTTCAAACTGTCTTTATTAATTTCATCGTTTATTTTTCATCTGTTTCTCTGTAAATGTGAACTTTATTTATCGTATTTTTCAGTATATGAGTTATATTTATTGGTTTTGTTGTTTCTTTGTGTAGTTTCATGGTGCTACGCAAATTAGAGTTTAATGGCGCTCTTCTCAAGTTAAATAAAGAAAGAAGCACACGTCAGAAACTCTGTGTCCCGTTTATGGATGCCAAAGGGCAACTACAACATTTGCTAGAATGTTGTTTGTTGATTTTTCCTCTGCGTTCAACACAATGAATCCTTTTTTTTTTAGCGAAGAAACTTGTATGTGAATTTGATGTGAGTCACTGTTTGGTTTTATGGATTTTAGATTTTTTTGACATGTAGGCAGCAAATAGTCATTTTGAATGGAGTGTTTGTCAAATACGCTTGTTACGTCAATTGGATCTCCTCAGGGATGCGTACTGTCTTCAGTTCTCGTTATACTATATACAAATGAATGTCGCAGCACTAAGGATAATTGTCATGTAGTTAAATATGCTGATGAGACAGTTTTTCTATCTTTGTTTTACAAGTGCAGAATGTGATGACGGTAATGATCACAATGAGTTATTTGAGTGGTGCAAAGAAGCTGAATTACAACTGAATATTACTAAAACGAAAGTGATGGTAATTGATTTTAGAAAAAACGCCTCAAAGGTGAAACCTGTGTATCTTTATGGAAAAGAAGTTGAAAGGGTACAGGAGTATAAGTATCTTGGAACTATTTTTGATACTACTTTAAAGTTCCAGCAGAACACAGAGGCCATTATTAAGAAAGTGCATCAAAGAATGTACGTTCTTAGGAAATTGAACTCTTTCTGTGTACAAAAACACATACTGAGAACTTTTTTATACCATCTTTATTGAGAGTATCTTGAGTTTTTCTTTTTTATGCACTCATCACTCTCTCTTAGGAACAAGAATCGTTTGCAGACCTTAGTTAAGACTTGCTCAAAAATTATTGGTGTGCCTCTGCAGAGTCTAGCAGAATTCTACGAGCAACAAATGCTAACAAAAACTCGTAGTATCACGGGAGATGACTCTCACCCCTTGAAGGTTTACTTTGAAGTATTGCCCTCTGGAAGAAGATTCAGAAGCGTTAAATTTTCATCTAATAGATATACATTCACTTTTGTTCCAGAGGCTATACGTTTTTGCAATTCAAAGGTTTAGTTTTT
>NW_015634026.1:442944-449409 GCF_001515625.1 Sinocyclocheilus rhinocerous | reverse complement strand
AGGTTTAGTTTTTTTTTTTTTTTTTTAGAATTGTATTGTTTATGTACGGAATTTATTATGAAGCATGTTGGGCTGTGTTTTTACTTATTTATCTTTTTGTATTGTCTATGTGATATCTTATGTTTGTATTAAGTTTGTTATACGATGCTACTACCCTATTTTAATTGTAGGGTAGTTGCCTTGTGGGATTAATAAAGTTGTTAACTTAACTTAAAATACATCAGAAACATTTTGCCCCCTTTATGAACCCCTCTGCAGACAGTTCTCAGCATCTTAGATATGTCTGAAAGACTGTTCAAAGCTTAGTGTACTCTTGGACTAACTGGAGCGCTGAATAAGTAAGTTTTTTTTATTGAGTAACTTGTAAATCTGTGCTGACACGAGCTGCACACTGTTTCGGACTGTTTCTGATTTGAATAATAAAGTTCACTAAAAAGAATTGGTCCAAAAGAATCATTCATTTGTGAATTGGACATCACTACTAAGCAATTCAGAAAATTTCCGACAACTTTAAGAAAAATAAAACAAGATCATTTCCAAGCAATGTATAGACAGTAACATAAACTCAATTAGTGGACACATTTCATTCACTGAATCACGACCTCATGAACACATACAGCAAACAGTCCACAAGCGGGTTTAACACATAAAGACATGAAGTAAAATCCTTCAGATTATTTACAGAATTACCTATTTGAAAGGTGTAACTGATCACCACAAAGAGCAAAGGAGCAAGAACTATCTGCTTCTTTAGAGGAGTGAGAGAGATTGAGTGAGAGAGAGACCTGCATGAACCTACAAAACACACAATGAACACTGGATAGAAAATGAAGGACATTAAAAATATCGGGACATTCGTCAAATAAATAATTGGAAATGTTATAAAAGATACAAGCCAACCGGTCAGTGAAGTACACACAAAATATTTGACTGAACAATGAGACCTGTGCCAAACGGGATGAGTGATCAGAACATATCTTTCTATTGCTATACATGTCATGAAATAAAAACCTGTGAAACCAGCCCACATTATTGTGGTCTTTGAGATGATCCTCATAAGTTTGAAAGGACTGGTGTAGAGTAACATGCCAACAATCAGTATGAGATCGGAAATGAGTAGATTCATGACAAAAACTGGAGCAGCATGTTTAGATTTGATAAGAGAATAAACAGCATAAATAGCCAAACAGATTGTGGCAATTTCAATGCTAGAGATGATTGAGATGTAGATGATTACTCCAGCTTTCAGTTCAAAGTTATCCATGTTGTTCTCACTTTGATTGGAAGCATTCATTTTTGGCTCTGCTGTGGTGCTGTATAGTTTGCCCTCAGATGTCATTAATGGAGGTCCGGGAGTTTCTATCGCCAGTGATATATGGAAATGTACTGTAGAACTAGTGGATTTAATCAAGCTATTTTATTTCCCCAGTCTTGTAATCTTGTCTCCACCAATAGTTTCCAGACCTATGATTTGAGATTATGAAAAACGTTTTTAATCTAACATGCATTGATTAAATGGCATTATAGACATGTTATTTCAAAGTGGGTCATTAAAAATTTGAAAATTCCACATACACAATTTGCGAGTGTTTTCTTTGTGTTATTGCAGGTGATCAAGAGCATTTTCAACTTTTTTTTAACAAGCACGTTCAACTTTAACTAAAAATGACCATGAACACGTTAAATGTGCTAGGTAACATCATATAATAGAGTACAGAGAATAACACATAAAATATTCAAGATGAGAAGACACATTAAATATTACTATCTGAACAAAAAATAGGCTTGCTAGTTCTGTTAGATCATGTAAGGTCTATTCAGCTGGACAAATAAACACAATCCTACCTTCACTTGCACAGGTACTGATAACTGTACATTGCTGCTGGCTGTATAACCCATTTTACAGGGTTTGGTGTCGTCCAGTAAAACTAGCTAATGCTACACAATAAACCACTTTTATCATGTTAATAGTAAATGAGAGCTGAAACCAGTTTTTGTCAGGATCCTGCCCTATCTGTCTTGTCTCTGTTTCATGTTTCCTTGTTGGCGTTGTGTGTGTGTGTGAGCACATGGCTCTATCTTTGTTGTTGTTTGCCACGTGCTTTTTTCGTCCTGCCTCCTTGTTTCCCGTTGCCACGCCCCCTTGTTTAGTCCTCATTTGTCTGAGTGTCGTCACCTGCCTCTCTCGTTTCCCCCTCGTTGGTCTGAGTGTTGTCACCTGTTCCTCCTGTTCTCTGCCCCTTTATATTGTGCTCCCTTCCTCTCTGGTGTTGTCAGTTCATTGTATCAACTTGCGTGTTTGCGATCACTCCTATTCGTCGTATTCCTGAATTGGCCCCAGTCAGATTGTTCGTTGTGTTCGTATGAAGTTTCTTGTCAGTCCCCAGTCTAGTCCTGTCCTGTTTTGCCCTGTTCTGACTTGCAGGCTGAGCTACTGGTCATCTCCCCGGGTCTGCCACGCTGCTAGGCCTGTGCAGTGCCTGATACATCCTGAGTGTGGAGTGGCTGTGGAGTGGTGAGGAGTGTCAGGCCACCACTACTTACCTCTGAGCTCCTACTTTGTCGCCTCCACTGCTCTCTGGTGGTCTGGCATCCTGGACTGGACTCTGTGGCCGATCACCCAGGCCTGCCTGTCTTTCCCTGCCTAGTGTTTGGACTGTGTTCACCCCTCTCCTCACCATCTCTCGTCTTGTCTGAAAGTCTGTCTCAATAAACCCGTTAACACTCACTCTGCATTTGAGTCCTCCCTTCAGATCCCTGACAGTTTTGTCCATTTAGAACCACAAATTTGTTGCCACAGTTGCCGCTCTTTTATTCATCAACAAGATGTTATTAAATTGAAAACAAAAGTGCATTATTACTAATTGTTTTTGTCTGTTTATTTTTTTCCAGTTTTAGTTTATTAATAATTGACCTCACAGAGAAATCAACTTGTCTTTATTTCAAGACCATAATGTTAAAAAAAAAGAATGTGTGATTTTAACTTGATATTTCCATAGCATAAAAATTGAAATCAAATTAACTTTAATTTTGTTATATAGTTAATTTTGTTTTATTTTGATTTCGACACGATTATTTCATTTTGTATGGTTTTATTGGAATTCATTCTTCTTTCATATCATCAATGTATGCATTTATTTAATTTAAACATGGCTGTAATAAAATTTTGACTGAAGTCCATGTCTGGTACAGTTCATTTACTGGCTATGAACCTGTCGTGTTTTGTGCTTTTGTTGTAGACCAAGTATGCATGAAGTCAGAATTGACCCTGTTTACTCTGTGAATGGGGTTTTAATAAGCAATTACGCTTCATAGAAAAAGAAAGTTACATTTGGCATGTTAATGTGCACTACTCCTATCTTGTGGTTAACTTGAAAAATATTGGTAATTTTATTTGATAAGAGTAATTTTTCATTTTATCAGGTCTTACTCCGTTTCATCAGGTGTCTGCTACACAAAGGGTTTAGTTTACAAGAACTGTGCTCAAGTTTAGCCAAAGATTGTTTTTGTGTGTTTGTAATACCTGTCGATAACCGATATAGTCCTGATATATCATGCATCCCTAAAATTGACAGTTACTGAAGTCTGGGAGTAGAAATTGTTGTTTTCTTTATTTCTCTGTTAGTAAAATGTGACCATAGCATTTCACAAATTTTCTAACAAAAGGTTAATATGACTAGATCATTTCCAAGTATAAGTATAATAATCATACTGACATATAATTCCATTACAAAAAGTAGTTTATCAATAAGTGATGTACAGACACAAAGCACAACAACACAGGACGTGCATCATTTGATTCATTGAATTCCATTTCAAGGTGAAAACTCAAGTCATGCACATTTCATCCAGTTAAACATGCTGTAATGAGTTATTTAAGAACTATTATTAAAAAGTCATAAATGAATCGCTGTCATCAGCAGTCTGGTGTGAATCTCTCACATATGATCACGCTGTACATCAGTAGATGTGGTCTGTCCCGTTTCCCCCGACAGTCAGGACAGGTCAGGGTACAGTTTGGATAGCAAATTACTAGCATGCAAAGGCTCTTGCACATGTACTGAAACACCTTCAATCATCTGGGTCTTGTTCTTGTTCGATGATCATTGCTGGATCAAGCCCTTCTTTTAGAATCTGACTGACTTGTAAAAACGTCACGTGGAATTTGGGAAAGTTTCCCACATCTAAAACAAATGGGTGGTGTTCAGTAAAACTAGCAAATGATTCCCAATAAACAGCTTTTATTTTTAATAGATGATGAGGTCTGACTTCCATTTCATCCATTTAAAACCACTAATGTGATGCCACAGTTGACATGTTAATGAACACACTGATGGATATAAAACGAAGAACAGAAAGATATCTTTATCTGCTGTTTCTGGGAGAATCATTTGTTCTTCCTTTAAAAAAAAAATCTTGAAATGTATCAGGAATCATGCTATTTTGTTCCATTACTTAACATCTATCAGTATTTAATATTAGTAGGAGACAAACCATGGAAAAATGGATACATTTTCTCTGGATTTATGTAGATTTCTTGGCTATACCCGCAGCAGCTCTCATATGCAGAATCCACAAAGGACGATAACTGTAACTATAAAGTTTTAATAAAAAAATCATTTTATTTTTATGAGTATTGTGAAATCGGGCCTTAATGCAATGCTTTAAAATTCTGGTTAGTCAGTCACAGCAGTCTAAATTTGCTCATAAAACAAAAATATCTATCAGGATCATAATGTTATTTATTATTATTATTAAAATACTATTTCTTTTCTGTTTACTTTAATATTTCAGATCTGTTTAATCTGTTTAGAAATATCTCAGTTTTAGTTCAAGGACTCCAACCAGGTAAATGTGCTGAGATATGTATTGATGGAAAGATCTCAGAATAGTTTTATCAACCGATATAATCCTGAAATATCTTGCACCTCTATAATTGACAGTTACTGAAGAAGTCTGGGAGAAGAAATGGTGGCTTTCTTTATTTCTCTCTCAGTAAAATGTGACAATGGCATTTCACAACTTTCGCAACTTTCTAAAGATCAATATGACTAGATCATTTCCAAATACAAGTATTATAGCCATACTGACATATAATTCCATGACAAATAGTAGTTTATGTACAGACATAAAGCACAGCAGCACAGGACATGCATCATTTGTTTCATTGAATCTCATTACAAGATGAACACTCAAGTCATGCACATTCCATCCAGTTAAACATGCTGTAATGAGTTATTTGAGAACTTTTACTGTACATTCATGAATGAATCGCTGTCATCAGCAGTCTGGTGTGAATCTCTCACACATGATCACACTGTACATCAGTAGATGTGGTCTGTCCCGTTTCAGTCTGGACTCTCTTCAGTCTGGAGCAGCAGTGAGGCATCCTGATGATTTTCTCAATGTCGCTCCTCATGAACACATACAGCAAACAGTCCACAAGTGGGTTTAACAGATAAAGAATAAAAGTAAAGATAACCAGACTAAGTGGGAATGTGTACACATGTAGAAGCAGAAAAAGACAAATTGGGAAGGGGAGGATTAGAAAGGTGTAACTGATCACCACAAAGAACAGAGGAGCCAGAACTAACTGCTGCTTTACAGGAGTGAGAGAGATTGAGTGAGAGAGAGACCTGCATGTGCCTACAAAACACACAATGATCACTAGATAGGGGATGAAGGGCATTATATACACCAGTACATTTATAAAAAAGCAAACTAGACAAACAATAAAAGGTATAAGCCAACCGGTCAGTGAAGTACACACAAAATATTTGACTGAGCGATGAGACCTGTGCCAAACAGGATGAGCGATCAGAACGTATCTCTCTACGGCTATACATGTCATGAAATACAAACCTATGGAACCAGCCCAAATTATTATGTAACCAAAGAGCAAGCTAGCGTTAAGTAGCAATGTGCAAACAATCTGTATGAGATCTGAAATGAGTAGATTTATGACAAAAACTGGAGCAGCTTGTTTAGATTTGATGAGAGAATAAACAGCATAAATAGCCAAACAGATCATGGGAATTTCAATGCTAGCAATGATTGAAGCAGGGACAGTGAGTAGAGTGTAATAGTAATAATATGTTTTCATCCTGCTTCGATGGTAAGCATCATAGTTTGGCTCGGCTGTGGTGTTGTAAAGATCACTGTCAGATGTAGTATTGAATGAAGATCTGTGAGTTTCCATCACTGGAAGTGCAGAACTAGTGAATAAAACGAATGAAAAGGATTGTTGCTCCTCACTCTTGCTGTCTTGTCTTCAATGAAAGAGATGCCAGATGGAGGATTCGGGACTTTTGGTCTAAAAGACACATCAGTTGAGTCACATTATTATCAAGTCAACATGTTTAGACATTATCCTAAAATAATTGCAATAAATGCAGCTTGTTTGTGGCTTACTGCAGTTGAATAAGTCCTCCTTATTCGCTAGTGTTCCTCTTCATCTAAAAAAAA
>NW_015634026.1:431036-442598 GCF_001515625.1 Sinocyclocheilus rhinocerous | reverse complement strand
ATTTTAGTATTTGTATAAATCATAACATTTAAGAGGAGATTATTGTACAGAACAACATGAACAGCTGGGACCCCGGGACATGAAGTTTGGATAGCAAGTTACTAGTCATGCAAAGGTTTTGTAGATGTACAGAAACACAATCCTACCTTCATTCATCTGGGTCTTGTTGTTACTGGATCAAGCCCTTCTTTTAGAATCTGACTGCCCTGCAAAAATGTCACGTGATATGAGGAAAAGTTTCCCACTTCTGAAACAGCTGGGTGTTGTTCAGTAATATAGCAAATGTTCCATTTTATCCATTTAAAACCACTAATACGATGCCACAGGTGACACATGTTTAGTAGCACAATGATGGATATAAAATGAAGAACAGAAAGATATATTTATCTGCTGTTTCTGGAAGAATCATTTGTGCTTCCTTTAATGAATGAAAATTATTTTCTTCAAAAATATATCAGGAATCATGCTATTTTGTTCAATAGTTAAAATGTATCAGTATGTTAAGGTTAGTTCTTAGTAGACAAACCATGGGAAAATGGATAGGCTACATTTTCTCTGGGATTCATGTAGATTTCTATAAAGTTTAATAATGAAGTTTTAATAATCATTCTAATTCTAAGATAATAGTGAACTCGAGTCTTAATGCAATGATCTGAAACTCTGATTAGTCAGTCACGGCATTCAACCATCAGATAGTTCATAATATTGACCATTGTAAATGTCTAAATTTGCTCATCAAATGGACACATCTACCAGGAGCATAACATTTTTCTTCTTCACCATATTCTTAATTCCATTATAAAAAAAATTAATTTTTTTGTTTGTTTGTTTGTTTTTGGTAATAGAATTGTAATACTAAGTAACATCTCAAGATAAGAATACATATATAGAATCACACATAAAACATTTTAGAAGATATCCATTAAATATTACTATCTGAACACAAAAAAGGACTTTAGCTAGAACTGTCAGATCATGCAAAGTCTATTTAGCTGCATCAATAAACACAATCCTACCTTCACGTGCACAAGTCCTGATAACTGTACATTACTGCTGGCTGGAAAGCCTGATTTATAATGAAGCTGAACTAAAATGTGAAATTTGGGAAGGTTCCTCACATTATACAGGGTTTGGTGTCGTCCAGTAAAACTAGCTAATGCTATACAAAAAAGCACTTTTATCATGTTAATAGTAAATGAGAGCTGAGACCAGTTTTGTCCATTTAGAACCACAAATTTGTTGCTGCAGTTGCCACTACTTTATTCATCAACAAGAAGATGGTATTAAATGGAAAACAAAAGTGCATTATTACTAATTGTTTCTGCCTATATTTTTTTATTTTATTCCCAGTTTTAGTTTATTAATAATTTACCTCGCAGACAAATCAGCTTACCTTTATTTCAAGACCATCATGTTGAACAATACTTTCTCCTATCCAAATGTAATGTGCACAGATGACTGTACTGAAATTCTGACTGAAGTCTATGTCTGGTACAGTTCATTTACTGGCTATGAACCTGTTGTGTTTTGTGCTTTTGTTGTAGACCAAGTAGCATGAAGTCAGAATTGACCCTGTTTACTCTGTGAATCGTGTTCTTTTAATAAGCGATTACACTTCATATAGTAAAAATAAAGTTACATTTGGCATGCTAATGTGTGCTACTGCTATCTTGTAGTTAACCTGAAAGATATCAGTTATTTTGGTGTTTAATTTCATCAGATCTTAATTAGTTTCCCTAGGTTTCTGCTATACGCAAAGTTTAGTTAACAACTACTGTTCACAGTTGAATCAAGTTTAGCCAAATATTTTTTTTGCATGTTTTTTTTTTCAGTGTAATATCTGTTGATAACTGATACAGTCCTTTTAAAACTCTCTAAAATTGACACTTACTGAAGGAGTCTGGGAGAAGAAATTGTTGTTTTCTTTTTCTCTCTTAGTAAAATGTGACAATAGCGTTTCACAAACTTTCTAAAGATGAATATGACTAGATCATTTCCAAGTACAAGTATCATAAAAATACTGACAAATAATTCCATTACAAAAAGTAGTTTATCAATAAGTCACATACACACATAAAGCACAACAATACAGGACATGCATCATTTGTTTTATTGAATCCCATTACAAGATGAAAACTGAAGTCATGCACATTTCATCCAGTTAAACATGCTGTAATGAGTTATTTAAGAACTATTATTGAAAAGTCATAAATGAATCGCTGTCATCAGCAGTCTGGTGTGAATCTCTCACACATGATCACGCTGTACATCAGTAGATGTGGTCTGTCCCGTTTCAGTCTGGACTCTCTTCAGTCTGGAGCAGCAGTGAGGCGTCCTGATGATGTTCTCAGCGTCGCTCCTCATGAACACATACAGCAAACAGTCCACAAGCGGGTTTAACACATAAAGAACAACAGTAAACTTAGCCCAAGTGGGAATTAGATCAAGTCTGTATTTGCCCAATTTTACAAACACAAAAAGACTAATTTGCAAGGGGAGGATTAGAAAGGTGTAACTGATCACCACAAAGAACAGAGGAGCCAGAACTATCCGCTTCTTTAGAGGAGTGAGAGAGAGACCTGCATGAACCTACAAAACACAGAATGATCACTGGATAGGGGATGAAGGGCATTATATATATCAGGGCATTTATCAATAAGCAAACTGAAATAACAATAAAAGGTATAAGCCAACCGGTCAGTGACGTATACACAAGACATTTGACTGAGCGATGAGACCTGTGCCAAACAGGATGAGCGATCAGAACGTATCTCTCCACTGCTATACATGTCATGAAATACAAACCTGTGAAACCAGCCCACATCATTGTGATGCATATGGTGATTAACCAGTAGAAATTGATTGTATTGTGTAGTAGTAACATGCAAACAATCTGGATCACCATATGCATCACAGTGCATATGGTTCACTCAGATCATGGGAGTTTCAAGGCAAGAAATAATTGAAATATAGACAATGTCTCCAGTTATGAGTGGTTCATAGTCATCTGGGTCGTTTATGCTTTGATTGTAAGCATCATAGTTTGGCTCGGCTGTGGTGCTGTAAAGATCACTGTCAGATGTAGTATTGAATGGAGATCTGGGAGTTTCCATCACTGGAAGTGCAGAACTAGTGAATAAAATTAATGAAAAGGTGTGTTGCTCCTCACTCTTGCTGTCTTGTCTTCAACGGAATAGATGCCAGATGGAGGATTCGGGACTTTTGGTCTAAAAGGCACATCAGTTGAGTCACATTATTATCAAATCAACATGTGTAGACATTATTCTAAAATAATTCCTCATTTTACTCAAAATACATCTTGTTTGCGGCTTAATGCAGTTGAATAAGTCCTTCTTATCCAATGTTCCTCTTTATCTAAAAAGAAAAAGCTGAACACATTTCAGTATTTGTATAAATCATAACATTTAAGAGGAGATTATTATACAGAACAACATGAACGGTCAGGACTCTGGAACATAAAATTTGGATAGCAAATTACTAGCATGCAAAGGCTCTTGCACATGTACTGAAACACAATCCTACCTTCATTCATCTGGGTCTTGTTCTTGTTCGATGATCATTGCTGGATCAAGCCCTTCTTTTAGAATCTGACTGACTTGTAAAAACGTCACGTGAAATTTGGGAAAGTTTCCCACATCTAAAACAAATGGGTGTTGTTCAGTAAAACTAGAAAAATGATTCCCAATAAACAGCTTTTATTTTTATTAGATGATGAGGTCTGACTTCCATTTCATCCATTTAAAACCACTAATGTGATGCCACAGTTGACATGTTAATGAACACACTGATGGATATAAAATGAAGAACAGAAAGATATCTTTATCTGCTGTTTCTGGGAGAATCATTTGTTCTTCCTTTAAAAAAAATCTTTAAATGTATCAGGAATCATGCTATTTTGTTCCATTACTTAACAAGTATCAGTATTTAATGTTAGTAGGAGACAAACCATGGAAAAATGGATACATTTTCTCTGGATTTATGTAGATTTCTTGGCTATACCCGCAGCAGCTCTCATATGCAGAATCCACAAAGGACGATAACTGTAACTATAAAGTTTTAATAAAAATCATTCTATTTTTATGAGTATTGTGAAATCGGGCCTCAATGCAATGCTTTGAAATTCTGGTTAGTCAGTCACAGCAGTCTAAATTTGTTCATAAAACAAAAATATCTATCAGGATCATAATGTTATTTATTATTATTATTATTAAAATACTATTTCTTTTCTGTTTATTTTAATATATCAAATCTGTTTAATCTGTTTAGAAATATCTAAATTTTAGTTCAAGGACTCCAACCAGGTAAATGTGCTGACATATGTATTTTTGGAAATATCTCGGAATAGTTTATCAACCGATATAATCCTGAAATATCTTGCACCTCTATAATTGGCAGTTACTGAAGAAGTCTGGGAGAAGAAATGGTGGCTTTCTTTATTTCTCTCTCAGTAAAATGTGACAATAGCATTTCTCAACTTTCTAAAGATCAATATGACTACATCATTTCCAAGTGAGAACTTTTACTGTACATTCATGAATGAATCGCTGACATCAGCAGTCTGGTGTGAATCTCTCACACATGATCACACTGTACATCAGTAGATGTGGTCTGTCCCGTTTCAGTCTGGACTCTCTTCAGTCTGGAGCAGCAGTGAGGCATCCTGATGATTTTCTCAGCGTCGCTCCTCATGAACACATACAGCAAACAGTCCACAAGTGGGTTTAACAGATAAAGAATAAAAGTAAAGATAACCAGACTAAATGGGAATTCGTGCTCATGTAGAAGCAGAAAAATTAAGCATCATAGTTTGGCTCGGCTGTGGTGTTGTAAAGATCACTGTCAGATGTAGTATTGAATGGAGATCTGGGAGTTTCCATCACCGAAATGCAGAACTAGTGAATAAAACGAATGAAAAGGTTTGTTGCTCCTCACACTTGCTGTCTTGTCTTCAATGAAAGAGATGCCAGATGGAGGATTCGGGACTTTTAGTCTAAAAGACACATCAGGTGAGTCACATTATTATCAAGTCAACATGTTTAGACATTATCCTAAAATAATTCCTTATATTTTATTCAAAATGCAGCTTGTTTGTGGCTTACTGCAGTTGAATAAGTCCTCCTTATTCGCTAGTGTTCCTCTTCATTTAAAAAAAAGCTGAACACATTTCAGTATTTGTATAAATCATAACATTTAAGAGGAGATTATTGTACACAACAACATGAACAGTTGGGACCCCGGGACATGAAGTTTGGATAGCAAGTTACTAGTCATGCAAAGGTTTTGTAGATGTACAGAAACACAATCCTACCTTCATTCACCTGGGTCTTGTTGTTACTGGATCAAGCCCTTCTATCTGACTGCCCTGTAAAAATGTCTGGGTGTTGTTAAGTAATACTAGCAAATGTTCCATTTTATCCATTTAAAACCACTAATACGATGCCACAGGTGACACATGTTTAGTAGCACAATGATGGATATAAAATGAAGAACAGAAAGATATATTTATCTGCTGTTTCTGGAAGAATCATTTGTGCTTCCTTTAATGAATGAAAATTATTTTCTTCAAAAATATATCAGGAATCATGCTATTTTGTTCAATAGTTAAAATGTATCAGTATGTTAATGTTAGTTCTTAGTAGACAAACCATGGGAAAATGGATAGGCTACATTTTCTCTTGGATTCATGTAGATTTCTATAAAGTTTAATAATGAAGTTTTAATAATTATTCTAATTCTAAGATAATAGTGAAATCGAGTCGTAATGCAATGATCTGAAACTCTGATTAGTCAGTCACGGCATTCAACCATCAGATAGTTCATAATATTGACCATTGTAAATGTCTAAATTTGCTCATCAAATGGACACATCTACCAGGAGCATAACATTTTTCTTCTTCACCATATTTTTAATTCCATTACAAAAAATGGAAATTTTTTGTTTGTTTGTTTGTTTTTGGTAATAGAATTGTAATGCTAAGTAACATCTCAAAATAGAATACATATATAGAATCACACATAAAACATTTTAGAAGATATCCATTAAATATTACTATCTGAACACAAAAAAGGACTTTAGCTAGAACTGTCAGATCATGCAAAGTCTATTCAGCTGCACCAATAAACACAATCCTACCTTCACTTGCACAGGTCCTGATAACTGTACATTGCTGCTGGCTGGAAAACCTGATTTATAATGAAGCTGAACTAAAACGTGAAATGTGGGAAGGTTCCTCACATTATACAGGGTTTGGTGTCGTCCAGTAAAACTAGCTAATTAGCAAATGTTCCATTTTATCCATTTAAAACCACTAATACGATGCCACAGGTGACACATGTTTAGTAGCACAATGATGGATATAAAATGAAGAACAGAAAGATATATTTATCTGCTGTTTCTGGAAGAATCATTTGTGCTTCCTTTAATGAATGAAAATTATTTTCTTCAAAAATATATCAGGAATCATGCTATTTTGTTCAATAGTTAAAATGTATCAGTATGTTAATGTTAGTTCTTAGTAGACAAACCATGGGAAAATGGATAGGCTACATTTTCTCTTGGATTCATGTAGATTTCTATAAAGTTTAATAATGAAGTTTTAATAATTATTCTAATTCTAAGATAATAGTGAAATCGAGTCGTAATGCAATGATCTGAAACTCTGATTAGTCAGTCACGGCATTCAACCATCAGATAGTTCATAATATTGACCATTGTAAATGTCTAAATTTGCTCATCAAATGGACACATCTACCAGGAGCATAACATTTTTCTTCTTCACCATATTTTTAATTCCATTACAAAAAATGGAAATTTTTTGTTTGTTTGTTTGTTTTTGGTAATAGAATTGTAATGCTAAGTAACATCTCAAAATAGAATACATATATAGAATCACACATAAAACATTTTAGAAGATATCCATTAAATATTACTATCTGAACACAAAAAAGGACTTTAGCTAGAACTGTCAGATCATGCAAAGTCTATTCAGCTGCACCAATAAACACAATCCTACCTTCACTTGCACAGGTCCTGATAACTGTACATTGCTGCTGGCTGGAAAACCTGATTTATAATGAAGCTGAACTAAAACGTGAAATGTGGGAAGGTTCCTCACATTATACAGGGTTTGGTGTCGTCCAGTAAAACTAGCTAATGCTATACAATAAACCACTTTGATCATGTTAGTAAATGAGAGCTGAGACCAGTTTTGTCCATTTAGAACCACAAATTTGTTGCTGCAGTTGCCACTACTTTATTCATCAACAAGAAGATGGTATCAAATGGAAGACAAAAGTGCATTATTACTAATAGTTTTTGCCTGTATTTATTTATTTATTTTTGCCAGTTTTTGTTTATTATTAATTTACCTCACTGAGAAGTCTACTTATATTTATTTCAAGACCATCATGTTAAAAAAGATCATTTGTGTGTGTGATTTAAAGTTGATTTGATTTTTATAAAGCATAAAAAAATTTAAATCAAAATAACTTAAAATTTGGTCTATTTAGTATATTTTTGGTATTATTTAGATTTTTGACAGAATAATTATTTTTGTAGGCTATGGCTTTACTCAAATTCATTCAGCTTTCATGTCATCAATGTATACATTTATTATTAAAATACTTTCTCCCATCCAAATGTAATGTGCACATATGGCTGTAATAATATTCTGACTGAAGTCTTTGTCTGGTACAGTTCATTTACTGGCTTTGAACCTGTCGTGTTTTGTGCTTTTGTTGTGTTTGTTAACACACTAATGGAAATAAAATGAAGAACAGAAAAATCTTTATCTGCTTTTTTTTCTGGAAGAATCATTTGTGGTTCCTTTAATGCAATAAATAAATAAATAAATAAATAAATAAAAAATATATCAGGAATCATACTATTTTGTTCAGTTATTTAAAATTGATCAGTATATTAATGTTAGTTCTTAGGAGACAAACCAAGCAAAAAATAAAAATAAATAAATTATTATTAAATAATTTAAATGTATTATTATTATTATTATTAAAATAATATTTCTTGTATTGAACCTTCTAATGCTTTTTTACTGTTTCTGTTTAATCTGTTTGTTTCAGTTTAAGTTCAAGGACTCCAACCAGGTAAATGTGCTGACGTATGAATTGTTGGACAGAGTTTACTAAAGTTTCAGAATAGTCTCATCATTTAACGACACATGTATGTGGGCAAACACACAGTGCACATACACACAGACACCACTGCTGCAAAATCCAGCATAAACTGGTTGGCTGGTTTTAGGGGCGTTTTGGACACTTTTCAGTATTTTAACCACTTTCGCTTTAGCTCTCCTCCCACAAATGAAAGAATGCTGTGTGTGTGTGTGTGTGGTCCTTCAATTCTTGTAGCTGGAGGTCAGTATTGTCACACTCTTTGTGTTGTGTCTTCATATAGGCACACACTCGCTCCATGCTCGCTCTCTGGGAGTATATAAACAGTGTAAAACACACTTCAATAATGACAGATGAACTTGGAGATAAAAATTGGGTAGCAGAGAGGACATGTCTAAATTTGGTCAGACTACTCATCGAGTAGTTATATTAATTTACCTCACTGAGAAGTCTACTTATATTTATTTCAAGACCATCATGTTAAAAAAGATCATTTGTGTGTGTGATTTAAAGTTGATTTGATTTTTATAAAGCATAAAAAAATTTAAATCAAAATAACTTAAAATTTGGTCTATTTAGTATATTTTTGGTATTATTTAGATTTTTGACAGAATAATTATTTTTGTAGGCTATGGCTTTACTCAAATTCATTCAGCTTTCATGTCATCAATGTATACATTTATTATTAAAATACTTTCTCCCATCCAAATGTAATGTGCACATATGGCTGTAATAATATTCTGACTGAAGTCTTTGTCTGGTACAGTTCATTTACTGGCTTTGAACCTGTCGTGTTTTGTGCTTTTGTTGTGTTTGTTAACACACTAATGGAAATAAAATGAAGAACAGAAAAATCTTTATCTGCTTTTTTTTCTGGAAGAATCATTTGTGGTTCCTTTAATGCAATAAATAAATAAATAAATAAATAAATAAAAAATATATCAGGAATCATACTATTTTGTTCAGTTATTTAAAATTGATCAGTATATTAATGTTAGTTCTTAGGAGACAAACCAAGCAAAAAATAAAAATAAATAAATTATTATTAAATAATTTAAATGTATTATTATTATTATTATTAAAATAATATTTCTTGTATTGAACCTTCTAATGCTTTTTTACTGTTTCTGTTTAATCTGTTTGTTTCAGTTTAAGTTCAAGGACTCCAACCAGGTAAATGTGCTGACGTATGAATTGTTGGACAGAGTTTACTAAAGTTTCAGAATAGTCTCATCATTTAACGACACATGTATGTGGGCAAACACACAGTGCACATACACACAGACACCACTGCTGCAAAATCCAGCATAAACTGGTTGGCTGGTTTTAGGGGCGTTTTGGACACTTTTCAGTATTTTAACCACTTTCGCTTTAGCTCTCCTCCCACAAATGAAAGAATGCTGTGTGTGTGTGTGTGTGTGGTCCTTCAATTCTTGTAGCTGGAGGTCAGTATTGTCACACTCTTTGTGTTGTGTCTTCATATAGGCACACACTCGCTCCATGCTCGCTCTCTGGGAGTATATAAACAGTGTAAAACACACTTCAATAATGACAGATGAACTTGGAGATAAAAATTGGGTAGCAGAGAGGACATGTCTAAATTTGGTCAGACTACTCATCGAGTAGTTATATATACAAACGGACACACACACGCCAGCCAGCTCTGGGCTTCAGGGTGCCCAATAGTGGTACTGTATTTTGTATTCACACACACACACACACACACACACACACACACACACACACTTATGAGTAAAGCTCTATATAGAACCTTTAGTGAGGCACTTCATAAATATAACTTTTTAGGGGTTCCCATTGTGGGATAATTTTATTGATTACTTGAATTACTTATTTAAATTAGTTTTATTTAATTTTTGTTTTGATTAGAAATCATGTTCCAGAGGGGCCCCTCAGTAAATCGTGTTCTCCCCCTCTGGGGGCCCATCGTCGGTCCCTTGGAATCATCCTAACCTTCCCACCCCTTATGGCTCCCCTGGCTGTGAGAATGTTTGTGCTTTATTTTAAATGCAAAAAAAGGGAAAGAACCAAAACAACTTTTAAGCATGTTTTTCTTTCTAAAAATGCTTAAGTCTGTTGGAAATACTCAAATATACTGTTTCTTCCCATTAGAAATGAAAGGGCAGGTATGGTAGCCAGAATTAACTACACCCACTGTAAGTTATTTTAGCTATGGACGTATTGCATTCATGTGAATACTAGTATAGCTCTGATTGTTTGGTCTTTGAAAAATTTGATGTGAAATGCAGTGGCGTTCTGTCCATATAAGCTGCGAATGCTCCGCATACCCAGGCTATTTGAGAAAATAAGTTCACGGGCTAATTAATATAAAATGATTATAAGTTGATAAAGCAGGTTTTGCACAAAGGTTGCTCCTGAGGGGTGGAGCAGTGCCAACTGTTCGTGATCCAGCTACACCTCCAGAAGAAGTAAGTTTTCCAAATTGCCTTCTGAAAGAGCTTCTTGGCACTTTTCTAAGGCTAATGTTGCTAAAGCTACCATTCTCTGTCTGTTTTCACTGATGCTGCCTTCACGTGCTACCAGAATGATAGTGAATAGGAATGTGGGAGTTAAAATTGCATATGAAAGCAATGTGAAGTCGACTGCTGGAATTAGTCAAGCTCATAATCACAAGTGGGGTTTATAAAGTTTGTATGGCACCATGAGTTATTTTTATCGCGCCGTGCTCCCGTCTGTGTAATTCATAAAGTGCATTTTTTATGCACAGTACAATCAGATGACTGACTTTTAAACCGAGTGCGTTTTCTGTAAAGATAACAGGCTTGTACTAATAGTGGAGTGTTTATTTGCAAAGGCTAGCACCGGTATTGCTGGAGCTTGCAATAGAGTCTGCAGAGCTTGAGCTCTTGAAGCTCCGCCCTCTTCTCCACGAGCACCAGCTTATTTGCATTTAAAGGGAAAGACAAAAACGGCGAGTTTTGGCTCATACCCTAAAAGTGGCAATTAAAAAATGATCTGTAAGGTATTTTGAGCTAAACCTTCACACACACACTCTGGGGATATCAGAGACTTATTTTACATCTTGTAAAAAGGGCCATAATAGGTCACCTTTAAATAAGTTAGGAATAAGTACGTAAAATTATTTATTTGCCAGACGGCAGTAATTTTCTTTAAAGGCACATGTAAGATTTTTTTTATTAAAGGGGTCATATGATGCGATTTCAAGTTTTCCTTTCTCTTTGGAGTGTTACAAGCTGATTGTGCATAGATAAGATCCCTGAAGTTGCAAAGACTAAAGTCTCAAAACCAAAGAGATATTCTTTATCAAAGTTAAGACTCTGCCACGCCCCCCTAAAACAGCTCGTTCTAACACGCCCCCACATATCTACCACACTATATGGAAATATTTGCATAATGCCACCCAAATGTTCA
>NW_015634026.1:424171-430845 GCF_001515625.1 Sinocyclocheilus rhinocerous | reverse complement strand
ACCCCTCGATTTTTTGTTTTGTAGAAAACATGGAAACACCAAAGACGCTTTAATATGTTGTGCGTTTTAATAGACCGGTGACGACCGCACAGAGTAGCATAATAACAGAACTTTCAAATGTATCTATTATGATAAAACAGCGCTGCTTTCTTTCCCCCCACATACGCACGACCGGAAGGAGCGGAAGCGCTCGACTGTGGCATAATAAAAGCTCCGCTGCTTTCGAACCGTGTGTCGCGCTGGTTCAGCGGCCTCGTTTCGCTTCGACGGCTTCCACCCTCACCCTGCTTCATTCTACTACGTTAATAAATCATTAGCTCATCCATGAACATGATTTTTGCCCGAGTCCTGTCAGATTGCATCGGCTGTGGGGATGAAGACGACAACTCCCATGATTCCACACTCAGTCACGGCGTCATCAAACTACGCCTTTGATTCTTTGTTTTGTTTTGAATACGCGCCCTCTAGCGGCGAAAACTACATATTGTGCCTTTAAATCTACGTCAGTTGTGGTTGCTTCTGGGCGAGTGGATTCTCCGCAGGTTTCACGCCCCCGCTCTATCGCTATATGACCTGTCAGGATTGTAGTGCATTCTCATTGGTTTGCTGGCCTGCGGCTGATTTCATGCACGAGGTAAGCTGTCCGCGAAGTGCTCGCCCAAAAAATGCGCTGTTGCTGTCAGATCTCAATTGCCAAAAATCACATTGTGTTTTATGCAAAACCAACTCGACTAAATTAAAAAAAAGAAAATGTTTTTTCTTTTTTACATTTTTATGTTTTCTGAAGCAAAGCACATTTTAAAAGTCCACTGAAAACATATCTTCTCACATTTTTGGTCGTAAAGGTCAATAAAGGTGCGTAAAAGGTTCTTCCCAGCGATGCTGTAACGAGGGAGAAGTAACGACAAAGTGGGGATCCAAATGCAAGGCTTTAATAAGAGCGTAGTCAAACAGGCGTGGTCAACAACAGCAAACAACGATGGCAGTGGCAAGGCAAAAGAGACACACACACACACACACACACACACACACAAACACACACTCACTGACTTTCTATCACAACCAGACACCCAGTCTGCAGTGATCCTGTATGTCAATGTGAGCACTATCTCTCTCACGCTCTGCTCAAATAGAGGGATAAATCTCTGAGATAAATTAAATATACCACTCTCTTCCCTGCAGAGACACATGGCCATTAAACAGACCTGATTTACCTCGAAAACTTCATATGTGTGTGTGGCCCGAGGACGCTACTAGATCTTATGCTGTTTGTCTTGTTTTTGCCTTGATTTTTATTGCTTTCCGTGTTGCCTGAGGCAACAAGCTGTAGTTTAAAGTCATCCACGGCCCTCATCTGACTTGCAGTAAAGCGCACCAGGGGGGGGGGGGGGGGGGGGGGGGGGGGGGTATCACCCGATCCGTGTATCAGCCGAACATTTGTTTTTTTAAATAAAATTGATAGTAGAAGAAAAATGAAAAAAATGGCGCCTATTTTAAAAAATTAGATTTTGGCTTGATTTTAGTTTTTTGGTTCATGGGTAGAAAACGGATAAACGACTTCAAAATTCGTTTTCCCCTTGTGGGAGGTCATGAGATCCCCCTTTCCACCGATTGGTCAACCAAATCTGAACCTGTGACATCATCAGTCGTTCCTCAGTTCCATTCAACAAAATAATTGTCAGCCCTCTACATTGCGAGTAAATCACTCGCATATGCGACTAAATCTTGTCTAATATTAGCCAATGGCTAATAAATTCTCAGATTTTACTACTAAATGATGTCTAATATTAGCCAATGGCTAATAAATTCTCAGATTTTACTCGCCAGTGTGTGAGTTGGAGGCTGAGTATATGATTAGCACAGATATATTTTCACTCACAGAACACTCTGACTGAGCACTTTAGAGTTTCACTCTCCGTCAAGAGATCTGTGATATTTTTCAGTTCATCTGAATGGATGCGCAGCACACCTGTGGTTGACATATCGTAAACTCTAGTGTAATGGCACACAAGAGCGAGATAGTCTTACAGAATTGATGCGCTACATATAAACGATATTCTTTGTTGTATTTTCCTGTCAAAATAACGGCCTTTGGAATTCTTTGAACCATTTAGACAAAAAGGTTATTCTATGGCATCGTGAAGCACCTTTATTTTTAAGAGTGTAGGCAACGTATGTTGAAGATATACATTATTGTCAACATGTCTAAGTGGTTAATAAAAAATAAAAAAAGTGTATAAAAATGTGGGCTATATAAAATTTGAATAACAAACATCAGGAAAAGAAAGAAACGTAAATCCTCTGAACATTTTGAACATTTAAGATGTTATTGTTTGAAACTGACATTGAAACTGAAGTGCCATAGTCTTTTCTTCCCTATTGTGATGTACGTCAAAGCTAAATTTTCAACATCATTACTCCAGTCTTCAGTGTCACATGATCCTTCAAAAATATGCTGATTTAACGCTCAAGAAACATTTCTTATTATTATCAATGTTGAAAACAGTTGTGCTGCTTCATATTTTTGTGTATGTATGTATATAATTTTGTGTAAAACTTCTTTATATATACTGTGCATTTTGAATAATGTTCTATAATAATTATAATATTTTAAAAAGTTTTTGCAGTACATGAAAATTATTTTCAATTTGATAATGTTAAAAAAAGAAAGAAAAATTGACTAAAAATTTAAGAAGACTAAAAATGTGCAGATTATGCACCATATACGCATTATATACTGTAGTATTAGTAATAATATGCTAGTATGCTATTTCAAACACAGTCATGTTGTAGCCATGGACCTCTGTGGCCTCCTGCAGAGGAAGCTGCCAAACACACACACACACACACACACACACACACATACACATGTATATACTGAAAATTTACATATTGTGCACTGTATACACAATATATACTGTAGTAATAGTAAAAGTAGTAGCTATGAAACCTAGTGGTGAAATCTGAACTTTGACCTCCCGTCCACCTGCAGCACATCAAAGTCCTGCGGTGGAACTCATCATAAACTCTCTGATGAGCCTCTGATTGCTGTTGTTAAATTCACCGCTGACCCATGAGAGCGAGAGTGCACAGGTCTGTGTCATCGTTCATTTCCGGCTGACCTGTAGGAAAACAGCATGAAGTTGTTTGTGTCACTACTAATGAGGGCTGATTGGTGAGGGGAGGCTTGTGCCTTTTCACCACGTCGACTTCAATGAGACAGCACATTCATCAGCGATTACCGCTCTTCTCCATCCCTCTCTCTTATTTCATTACGGCCTCGCTCAGACCAGAGAGAATCGATGTTTCCTCATTAAAAGCGCTTTTATTGAAATGAGCAGCAAACAGACGTTTTAATGTGCCATAATATGGCACAGCTGGTGACGAGCATTTCCATAGCGGGAAATCAGTTGTTTATTTTCATATAAAAATACGGCATGCAGTTGCATCAAACAATGGTATAAACATCATTAAATGTAAATTGTGATAATCGTAATTAATAATCGCAATTACAATTTCAAGGGAATAGTCGACAATTATGATTTTTGTCATAATCGTGCAGCCCTAATGTATATCCAAGTAAAATGGTTTTTAAAATATAGGGCGGGACTTGATTTTGTTCATAGGGAGTTGATTGGATGGTTGGAAGGTTGTGGTTTGCTATTGGTCGATCTCATGTGAGTAACAGGTTGTCCCCGCCCTCACAATGAAAAACACTTCATCAGAGAACAGAAAAAATGATTTTGATTTCATGGTGACTTTGAGCAAAACATGTTAAGAGAAGCAAAGGAGACATTATAGAGATCTCATTTGTTATTTTTCTTTTTAGTTTGGCTTCCCTCTCACGTTATCTCTCTCTAAAACACACACACACACACACACACACACACACACACAAACACACACTCACTGACTTTCTATCACAACCAGACACCCAGTCTGCAGTGATCCTGTATGTCAATGTGAGCACTATCTCTCTCACGCTCTGCTCAAATAGAGGGATAAATCTCTGAGATAAATTAAATATACCACTCTCTTCCCTGCAGAGACACATGGCCATTAAACAGACCTGATTTACCTCGAAAACTTCATATGTGTGTGTGGCCCGAGGACGCTACTAGATCTTATGCTGTTTGTCTTGTTTTTGCCTTGATTTTTATTGCTTTCCGTGTTGCCTGAGGCAACAAGCTGTAGTTTAAAGTCATCCACGGCCCTCATCTGACTTGCAGTAAAGCGCTGACCTTTTGTTAAAGCTGCCGCTAATCCTTTGGCGGCTCACAGGAGAGGTTGAAATTGTTTGTATTGTTGTTGATCTCTGCCTGGCCAATAGGATGTCATTTTACATTTTACATGGTGGGGGGGGTGGGGGGGGGGGGATCACCCGATCCGTGTATCAGCCGTAGGTTCACGTTTGATTTTTGGGATCGAGAATCACAGTCAGTCGCATGTCTCTGAAACGGGACACCCGCAAAACCCAAATCAACCTGTCAACCTTAACCCGAACGCGTTTGGCAGTGAATTTACACTTTATGACAAACACATGGCAGGCGTTGAGGAATACGATCCATCTCAAACAGCGCAGACGCCTGTAGTTCCTATAGATCCCCTGCTTCGTCGTTCACAAAAGTTAGTTTTGGACTGATTCTTTGGTTTTGAAACGTAGATGGTCAGATAGACGACGGTTGTGTTTACATGCATGCGTTTTCAAAACTGTTCAGCATTGGGCTTTGGGGCCCTTCCTTATTTGAGTGATACAGCAATCTTATAAACAGCATGAGATATGCAGAAAGAAACCTTATCCTGGAGAATTCCTGCAGCTCAAACAATAGATCATTGCACTAACAATATTTAGGTCATGGGGTCGATTCCCAAGGAATGCATGAACTGATCAAAAATATAGCTTGAATGCAGCATAAGTTGCTTTGGATAGAAGCTATTTGCTAAATGCATAAATGTAGATGTAATACACTACACCATAAAATGTCATGCACGCAATTGAGAATAATTACAAAACATCTCCAAATGTCCACATGCATTACAGTAATGAGAATTTGGAGGTCATTGTGTTTAATTGCTATGAAAATACTGTCAAAATACAAAACAAAACAAAAAATGCAAAATATTTTTTTTTAATTTTTTTTTTTTACTTTTTTAACTTTTTATATTTTATTTTATTTCAATTAGTGTTTATTTGTTTCAAGTAATGAAAATATGTCAGTTCCGATCATAACCCTGCAGTGATTTCTGTGGATGTGCTATCTGAGACTCAACAGGATCGTTTCCGAAACCCACTTTCCCCGTAACGCACCCTAGGAAATGAAACAGCTTGTAAAGTTATGTTCAGAAATCACCCAAAGAACTTAAACATCACCAGGAGCAACATAAATAGTTTGAACGAGCTACTTGTAGAATGAAATACAGGCAGACGTAGGAAATTGAGGATCCCACTGCAAAGATGAACACAGCCGGCACCGGCAGAGCTTTACGACGCCACAGCTGCCAGCAGCCGCCAAACACTGAGAGATTTCCAGGGATGTCGTTAGCTGATCGGCGAAGGGATTTTGTTTTGAACAGAAGCAAGGTTACTGGAGCTCACAATGAATGGAGAAAAAGATCCTTATTTTACACTGATAAAAGCATCAGGCCAAAGTGGAGAAAGTTACAGGTTAAGATTGTCTAATCGTTCAGTGTTCTGTTGGTTAATGGCTCTGAGAAAAATAAGCATGCTTGAGATGATGAAAAGGAGAAATTTCAAATGAGTCTGCCAAGTTTCCTTTCATAGATGAGTGTTGAAAAACCTTTACCATTTTCAATTTAATGTTGATTATTTGCAGAAAAGTAAATATATTTGTACAATTTTACTCATAATAATTATTATTGTCAAAATGTTTTAAAACATTTTCTTCAAAAGACATACTGTCATTTAAAAGTATGGGGCTGGTAAGATAAAAAAAATAAAATAAAGAAGTTTCTTCTACTCATCAAGGCTGCATTTAGTTGATCAAAACTTATATATATATATATTATTATTAATATTTACGAATCACAAATCATGATGCTTTTTACAGAATTCTTTGATGAAAAGACATTTTAAATATATTTTTTAATGAAAAAAAAAATACATGTTGCTTATTCAGTGCCAAAACTAGAGGAAACAAATCTACATTTTCTGTAAAATTGTTGTTTTTACATTGTCTGTTTTTTTTATTATTAGCTGATTTTAATAGTTATCAGCATTTGTGTACGTTAACATAAATACTTTTTTTTTTAAACCACAAAAGAAATATAAAAATGTATTTTTTTTTTTAGAAATGGGAAAAAATGGGAAATTACAAAAAAAATAGTTTTCATGTCATTGTGTGTATGAAATGTCTTTTTGACATTAAACATAGAACAGTTACATAAAACACTGGTAAAAAATAATAGAAAATGTGATCAAACATTTATGCCATCTAAACATAATACTTATGTTATAGACTATATGTTATAGCTAGTACACAGAATAAATGGATATTTAGTTAATTTAACACTAATGAAACTGCTGATTTTCATTATTATAGTTTTTGCTAATATTTCTTTATTTGATTTATGTTTTATTTATATATGTCTATAAGGTTTAGTTTACTTAGTTTTAGTTAATTTAGTACTTCAACTTTATATATATATATATATAT
>NW_015634026.1:415370-423699 GCF_001515625.1 Sinocyclocheilus rhinocerous | reverse complement strand
ATATATATATATATATATATATAATTTATATATGTCTATATATATATATATATTATTATTAATATTTACGAATCACAAATCATGATGCTTTTTACAGAATTCTTTGATGAAAAGACATTTTAAATATATTTTTTAATGAAAAAAAAAATACATGTTGCTTATTCAGTGCCAAAACTAGAGGAAACAAATCTACATTTTCTGTAAAATTGTTGTTTTTACATTGTCTGTTTTTTTTATTATTAGCTGATTTTAATAGTTATCAGCATTTGTGTACGTTAACATAAATACTTTTTTTTTTAAACCACAAAAGAAATATAAAAATGTATTTTTTTTTTTAGAAATGGGAAAAAATGGGAAATTACAAAAAAAATAGTTTTCATGTCATTGTGTGTATGAAATGTCTTTTTGACATTAAACATAGAACAGTTACATAAAACACTGGTAAAAAATAATAGAAAATGTGATCAAACATTTATGCCATCTAAACATAATACTTATGTTATAGACTATATGTTATAGCTAGTACACAGAATAAATGGATATTTAGTTAATTTAACACTAATGAAACTGCTGATTTTCATTATTATAGTTTTTGCTAATATTTCTTTATTTGATTTATGTTTTATTTATATATGTCTATAAGGTTTAGTTTACTTAGTTTTAGTTAATTTAGTACTTCAACTTTATATATAGTTTCTTCTACTCATCAAGGCTGCATTTAGTTGATCAAAACTAGAGTAAAAACAGTAATATTGAGAAATATTATTACAATTTAAAATAACTATTTTCTATTTAAATATATTTTAAAACGTCATTTATTCCTGTTACGCATTGCTGAATTTTCAGCACCATTTCTCCAGTTTTCAGTTGTCACATGGTCCTTTAGAAATCATTCTATGCTGATTTGCTGCTCAAGAAACACTTCTGATCATTAGCAATGTTGAAAACAGTTGTGCTGCTAAATGTTTTCTCAGAATTCTTTGATTAATAGAAGGTTCAAAACAACAGTCTTTAGTAACATTATAAATATCTTTACTGTCCATTTTGACCATTTTAATGTGTCCTTACTGAATAAAATTAAAATTAATTTCTTAAACTTAAAAAAAAAAAACTTACTGACCCCACTAACGTATATTATATTAAGTTACCAGCATTTGTCTACATTAACACAACACATTTTTTTGTTGTTGCTCTAAACCACACAAGAAATATCAGAATTCATTTTTGTTCAGAAATTGAAAACATGTTTGGTGGATTCATGCCATTGTTTGTATCAAATTGCATTTGTAATGTCTTTTTGAAGAACTTCAATGAGCGTCGGTCACACCACAGACACAATCCAGCCAACGCTGGCATGTGTAAGAGCTTAACAGGAGGATAGAACAAGAATTCATCAGCAGTCAGATGTTTACAACAAGCAGCCGCTCTGCGTTATTCCCAGGTTACGTGCGCTGTTAGACCTGGTGATTAATAATGGTTTATTTTGCTAACTGTGCAAAACACATGTGGAAACGATCTGAGGAGTTTAAAATATCGTCTTTATTCCAACGAGGTTGACAGATAGAGGTGAACAAAGACGTCTATTGTGGCTGATCAGCAGCTGGGTGTTTTATTAGCACGGGTGAAGCCTGGTTTAGTTATCTCTCGGAGCAAAACGAGCCTCTATTTTTAATTTATGACACGAAAGGTTAGACAGGGTTAGAAGTGTGAGTTTCTCAACCGGTTCTTCTTCTGTTTCCTCTATCTTTTCGGAGCATGTCTCTTGGGAAAAGCATTGGATGGATGTTGCGAATTTCACACGCTTTTCTCTTTCTCTTCTCCTCCTGCTGGAGTTTTGTGCTCGCATCCTGCGTTTATGATTTGCCACACCCTCCGACACACAATCGGGAACTAATTAAAAGTTACAAAAGTTGTTATGAGTTTCAGAAGTTCACAAGTGCGAGAGTAACTTTTTGATAGCAGATGTGGCACAGCAGTTTGCCGTGAAGCGTGTGGGCCTTTCTGCTTCCTCTTGAGACAAGAGCTGCTCACAGCCAAACAATCAACAACACTCTCCATCACCACAGAGACCAGCACTCACAGAACAGAGAGACCAGAGCAAATGAAAGGAACGGATTAAGGAAAGGGAAAAGAGGGAAGTGAAACGAAAAGGAAAGGCAAACAGAGAGCAGGCCAAAAAGATAGGGGAAGGATTAAGAAATGGGAGAAAAGAAAGAAAGAAAGAAAGAAAGAAAGGAAAATTACATAAAAAGTGAAAGGGGGAAACACAGGGAAAGAAAAGAAAAAAAGAGAAGAGGAAAGAGGATATCAAATGGGAGGAAAATGAAAAATATTAAGAAAAGGAAATAAAAATAAGAGAAGAAAAAAATAAGGAAAAAAGCAATGAAATGAGAAAGGGAGGGGCAAAAGATATAGACAGGGAAAAACAAAGGGGGCAAATATCAAAAGAAAGAGAAAAAAGGGAAATAGAAAGAGAAAATGAAAAGATAGGGAAAGGAAAGATAAAAAGGAAGGAAGGAAATGTGGGGAAAGGGAAAAACAAAAGATATCAACAGGAAGAATAAGAATTAAGGACTGGAGAAGAGGGCAGTAAAAAAGAAAGAAAAATAGGGAAAAGAAGGAGGAAAGGAAAGGAAATTATATGGGAAAAAAGTAAAAATATAAGGAAGGGAAAAAAGTAAAGGGAATGGGAAATATAAGGACAGAAAGGAAAATGAAAAGGGGAAAGCTATCGACGGGAAGGGAAGGGAAAGGAAGGGAAGAAAGGAAGAAAGAAAGAAACATTACATGAACAGTGAAAGGGGAAAGAAAAGAAAAAAGAGAGAAGAGGAAAGAGCATATATAAAGGGAGGAAAATATTAAGGAAAGGAAATAAAATAAGAGAAGGGGGAAAATAAGGGAAAAAGCAATGAAATGAGAAAGGAAAGGACAAATGATAAAGACAGGACAGAAAAACAAAGGAGGACAAATATCAAAAGGTAGAGGAAAAAGGGAAATAGAAAGAAAAGGAAAAGATAGTGAAAGGAAAGAGATGAAAGGGAGGAAGGAAATATTTGGAATGGGAAAATGGAAAGATATCAAAAGGAAGAAAAGGGATTTAGGAATGTGGAAAGGGGAAATAAAAAGGAAAAATGAAGGTGGAAAGAAAAATTAAATTGGAAAAGTGAAAATATAAGGAAGGAATAAGAAAGTGAAAATGGAAAGGAAATGAAAAGGGGAAGGAGAAAGCTATCAAAAGGAAGAGAAAAAAGGAAATGGAATGGGGAAAGGAAAAGAAAAGAGAAGGAAGGAAGGAAGGAAGGAAGAAGAGAAATGGGGAAAGGAAACATTGAAAGAAAAAAGTATTAAGTAAATGGGTAAAATGGTAGGGGAAAAGGAAAGAAATAGAAAAAAATGGAAAAGAAAAGAAAACAGAAAAGGCAAAGGAAGGAAATGAAAAAGGGGAAGGGGAAAATATAAGGAAGTAAAAAGGAAAAAGACAAAGTTAAAGGAAAAGGAAAAGATACAGAAGGGAAAACTATCAAAAGGAAGGGGGAAAAGAAAATAGAATGAAAAAAGGAAAGGGAAAAAATAGACAAGGGGAGAGGAAAGTTATCGATAAGAAGGAAAATCATTAAGGACAGGTGAAGAGGAGGAAGTGAAAAGGAAAGAAATGAAAAGGACGTTATAGGAAAAGAAAGAAAAGGGAAAGGAAGGGAAAAAGGAAAGGCAAGGAAACAGAAACAAAAGGAAGGGGAAAATATAAGGACGTAAAAGGAAATGAAAGATAGGGAAAGGGAAAAGATTTTGAATGGAAACAAAAAGAATGATGAAAGGAAATCTGTCTTTCGAAGTAGTTCTCGATGAATACAGCAGGAAGGAAAGCGCTCGTGTGTTTAGTGTGTGTGTGTGTGTGTTACTGACAGGCTGATTTTTCCACTCTGTCTCACAAACACTGATTAGAATCTGGTCATGGAGCCGCTGCAGAAACACTGATGTTAGAGAGAGAGAGAGAGAGAGAGAGAGAGAGAGAATTTGTATGACACACACCGAACAATGACGCTACTGCATTTTTCATTACAAGCAGCCGCTGAATACAGTTTAAGACTCCTGAGAAGACGAGGAAAATGAAAGTTCAGTGAAATGAAATGAAAGTACATGCTGCTACAGCCGTCAAGCTCCAAAAAAGACAATAGAGCACCGTCAAAGTAGTTCACACGACCCATGAGCAGTGGCCTTCATCTTTTAAAGCCACACATCAGTGTCACAGCCAACAAAAATACTTTTGTTAGACAATCTACTAACAATCCCACAGAAAATACATATAATCTGTGCTTCAGTCAACAACCGGGTGAGCAAATGATGACAGATTTATCATTTTTAAATGACTATCCATTGAATTATTAAAGGTGCGCTGCTTCATTTCTGCACCAAATGCAATTGTTAACTCCCTGTCTTCCATTGGTCAGAAAAACAGGTAGTCCCGCCCCCAAACTCATGCAATTGGTGGAGTTTCACTTTTCAAGTAGGAAAATCATCTTTTTTATATAAAGTTGGAGAAGAGCAAGTATTTTAACATTCAGAAAAATACAGCAACTTTAACTTTTTGTTTTTATTTAGTGGAGTGTTTTTTCCCCACCCTTTCTTCTTTTTTGCCTCCATCAGGGCTATAATATCAGCAGTCAACACACGGCCTCCTCGAGCGCTGTGTGTGTATGTGTGTGTGTGTGTGTGTGTGTGTGTATGTGTGTGTAAGTGAGGGTTTTGAGGTCTGTTGCAGCCTGAGGTCACTGCATTACTGCAAATCCCACTCAAGTCTCTACATAAGATTTTTTCACACTCTTTTTTCCTTCTCAACTTGTCATTCTTGCTTTATCTCTCTCTACTAAAATCCTACTCTTCACTTTACTCTACAACCACTTTGAAATCGTCTTTGCAGTTTGCACTCATCCCTTTTTCTCCTCACTTTCACATTTCATATTCAGTTTATTCCTCAGCTCTCTCCATGCTCTCTCTCTTTCTCTCTCTCTCTCTCTCTCTCTCTCTCTCTCTCTCTCTCTCTCTTTCTCGCTCTATTTTTCTCTGGGAAAGTGTGAGCGGTTAAAGCACTTTTCATGAATAGGGTTAAAAATAGGTCCTGAAACCTTTTTCTTGTTTAACAAATGGTCAGTAAATGAACAATGCTTGACCTGCAGAAAATGTTAAATGTCAACCTCAGGAGGTCCAAGGACCTTTGCTTTTCTTTGACCACCCCCTTTCTTTTTCTTCTTCTCTTCTTTTTACACTATTACCATGCATTTTTACATAAATAAACAATATCTATCTATCTATCTATCTATCTATGAAATTGGCAAAAATTCTACATTTTGGATGCTGAATTCTACATTTAAAAAATTGTTTAACTAGACATTTTAAATATTTTAGTCTTATATAGTTTTCCACTACAATAAGTATATTTAATATAAATATCAATTTAACAAATTGTCAAAATTATGACATTGTATGATTTTATCATTCTTTTACATTTTGCAATAAGGTTGTACCTATTAGGTTGCACATATTTAAGGTGTAATACAGACATTTGAAATTGTTTGAATATTATAAATAAAACATTTTCATTAACATTTTCCCTACTTGAAAGAAAATAATCATCAACTGAAATAAAATATAAAACTATTTATTTCAGCTAGTAGCTAAAGCAACATTTCTCATTTTAACTTGATGTACTAAAACATAAATATTCCTAAAAACTATACAGTTGACTCACAAAAAAATGTTTTAAAAATGACACAAACACACAACAAAATTACTAAAACTTCAGTTAAAATTAAAATGAAATGTAAAATACAGTATAAAAATAAAAACAAATAATTAAATAATTCATAATTAAAACTATAATCACATATAACACAGTTTAAACTAACTACTTTTTATGCTAGGCTTTTTCATGCTTTCATGCTGTAAAGAAAGGTCATTGGCACCATGTTTGTAGAAAGTGTCTTTAGTATATGTTTTTAGCTGTGTTTATATTTAGTGAAATGTTTTAGTATATCTTTGCAGTTTGCTTTTTCATGAGATTGGCAGTGTTTTTTTTTTCTTCTCACCCCTAGTTTTCCACAGCAGGATGGGCTTTCCTTAAATGACAAGTGTTATCACATTTTTAATCCCTTGTGGTTGCCATGGAAATTCAAAAGTCCCGGGACATTCCACTCACACACACACACACACACACACACACATTATGGCTCTATGATGGCCCTGTCTATGGAAACACACACACAGATACATACAATAGATATGGATATAGATAGATATGGAAATGTAAAGCATGCAGGAACCCCAGTATGATACATATATATATTCTGTGCATGTCCGCTTAACTGCAGTCAGCTATTAATCTTTCAAACAGGTTGGAGTCACTGTGTGTGTGTGTGTGTGTGTGTGTGTGTGTGTGTGTTTTAGGGTTGTGCAACATTCAGAATCCAACTGAAAACGCTTTTAAATTTCAGTTCAGCTGCAGAATTTCAATTGAATTTGAGATGTTCAGCATATACAAACAGAACACAAGTTCTGTTTAAATATGCATAATTAAAGTAATTATGCATAATTATTCTTATTTTGAAGACTTTGGGGTAAATTAGCAGTGTGCTTTGTGGGAAATGAAATGTTGTATTTAAAAAAATGTAAAAGTCCTATTGAATAAAATGATTATTAAGTATTTTAATCTTAAATTATTATATTAAATAATTTCAATAAATATTTTAACATTTTAAATATAAACAAAAGTCAAATGTAGATATAATAAATGTAAATATAATGATTTAAATATTTTAGATTTACTTTTCATATTTTATAAATTTTTAATAAATATTAAACATTACATTAAATATTGCAATATTAAATATTATTATTTGTAATATACAAAGAGGCGGACAAAGTACTCAACTCCATTACTTGAGTGAAAGTACAGATACTGCTGGTCAAATATTACTCCATTACAAGTAAAAGTTGTAAAGACAGATTTTTACTTAAGTAAAAGTACAGAAGTACTTGCTTTTAAAAGTACTTAAGTACCAAAAGTAAATTTCCTTTTTTATGTCAATGCACATATTTTTTATTGTTGTACGTAATACTTGCAATACCTCTGAAGCAACTTACAATACATTACACCTACTGAATACACTTACTCGCTTTTAGCTGAAGAGCTTTTAGAATGTTAAAAACCTATGGGGGAAAAAAATACAAATAATTAAATCATAATATTACTTTAATGTGCAGCAGGGACATTTAGAAATCTCACCAGTGACCTTTGCAACAAGACTAACACTAACACCAACACTAAGCAATTATAGCGCCTTTAGCCATTTTCAGACGAGTTGTGTTTAATGTGTGTGTGTGTGTGTGTGTGTCACAGGCAGAGACACTGAGATCAAGACAAATGGTCTGTAAAGTCATCAGCCTTTTAAAGCTGACTTTAGATCTGCGAAATTGCCGAGCCTCAGCCAATCGGATGTAACGCTCACTCTAAAGCTGCCAGTCGTGTTTAACTGAGACTAGCCAATCATTATGTGCTGTGACAACCACAAACTGCCATTAATTAATAGTAAAACACTCCACGTAATACGAATAATGAACACTTTAGCCTGCTACAGTCTGGGTTTAGACTCTGAGTGTCTCTGTGAGTTTAATATTCCTACTTGATTTTGTATAATCTTTAAATATTTTGGTTGATTTTGAGTGTCATTGAGATACTATTACAGTTTTTACTGATATTTGAATCGGTTTTATTTTATTTTAATTAAAGTTTTAATGATTTTGTTGTGCGTTTTTTGTTCGTTTTAGTAGTTTTTCGCTTTTTTTTAAATCTAAATATCTATATAGTTTTTTTTATTATTATTTTAATTATTTTAGTTTTAGTTATTTTAGTACATCAAGTAAAAATGTTGCAGAAATAACGGATATGTAATGTGTGTGTGTGTGTGTGTGTATGTATATATATATATATATATATGTGTACTGTATATATATATTCTTTCTTTTCAGTTTATTTTATGTAACAACATTTTTTTTTTTTTTCATGGATTTAATTTTAGTTTTAGTTAACTATAATAACCTAGGTTTGTTATTTTTTCTTTTAAATTAATTGTTTTTTAATATTGATTGATTGATTGATTGATTGATTGATTTTTTTTAGGGCTGTCATCTTTAACGCGTTAACACATGCGATTAATTTTACAATCCTTAACGCGTTAAAATAATTTAACGCAATTAATGCAAAATTACTGAAGCACAATTTCTATTCGAACCCTTTAACCCAATTTTGCTTCTCTGCTTGCGATCAGATCATTTT
>NW_015634026.1:353458-415289 GCF_001515625.1 Sinocyclocheilus rhinocerous | reverse complement strand
TATATATATATATATATAAAATTTTATATAATTTTAATAATTTTATAAATTACTTACATTTCAAATTATATAAATTATGAATATTAAATTATAAACTAAAAGTAATTAAAATAATTATATATTTATATATGTATTTTTAAATAAAATGATAATTAACATGTATTCAAACAAAAATTGATGCATGTATTTATTTTAAAATAACTAGATATATACATTAAAATTAATCAAAATAAACTTTTTTATACATATACTGTATTTGATGACAGTCTCTCTCTTTCTGGCTCCGTCTTTATGTATATAAATGGATGAGGGGGTGGCATGAGTGCAGCTCTTCTTCAGTGCAGCTGTTTGACTGAAGGAGGAAATGCTGGCGACGTCTTCAGAAAAGTGGAGTGGTGGCACAGAAAGCTGATTCGGGTTGCGGGACAGGCCGTCACAAAGTGCCGGGGCGGCCTAGTTCAGTCTTCATCTGTGTCTTTAGGGCATAAGAGCAAAAGAGAAGAGTGTGCACTTCTCTTCCCTGAACTGGGTCGTCTGTGTCTCTTTTATTCCCTTCAACGACTCCTCTGATCCGCCTGGGAGCCATGAGCATTTGCTGTCCCTCTATGAGCTGATGCGTATCTGCATATAGAGAGACACAACAAAGACTAAAGCATCAATTCTTATAATGATTCAGCTGGAGATGGATGACCTGCCCGCAGGAAAGAAAAATCACAAATGAGATCTCTTCAGTTCCTTTATTATTTCTTCTAAACAGCAAGGAGAATGAATGGAGACTTTTGCTCTGAAGTTTCAGTAGAGACTCAAATACAGGGTTGAAATATTTAACTAAAACTAAAACCATGAAATAAATCATTTGAAATAACCTGAAATGACTTTTATTTCAGCTAGATGCCAAGGCAACTTTTCTGTTTTAGTTTAGCTTGATGTACTTAAATAGCAGACTAAAACTGAAATAAAAATGAATAAAATAAAAAATAATACAATTTAAAATATTAATAACACTATAATAGTATCTTATTGATACTAAAATAACACTGCTTACATCTAAAGAAAAGTCTGACATTGTGCTCTGATCTGAGATTTCATTATGTAAATATCCTCATGAAATTTTTCCCAGACCAAATGATATGAGTTGTAGTATACTATCCACATTAAATGTATAGCACTATAGTTTAACGGTGTCAGTTTTTAATACATCAAAGGAATCTTATGGGAAAGTTCTGAAAGAAAGTAGATGCATAAATGAAATATAAATATAGTACTTTATTACGTTTCTTGAGCTATGAAAGAGCATCCTCAGAGCAAACGTCTCCTCTAGGCATTCTTCAGGTTCTGAGAAAGAGGAAGGGAGATCACATGAGATATATCTCTGCATGTGTGGCTTTATATTTCTAAGCACTGATTTAATTTCAAAAGCAATAATCAGGACGTTCAAAATCCTTGCTGATTACATAATAAATCAGCTGATGCATTATGTGCATAAGCACTTAAAGGAATAGTTATGCCAAAAAATTACATTTGCTGAAAATGTACTCACCCTCAAGCCATCAGAGATGTAGATGAGTTTGGCTCTTCATGGGAACAGATTTGGAGAAATTTTGCTTTGCAATGATTTGTATCGTGAAAAGCGCTATACAAATAAACTTGACTTGACTTGACAGCCCTAATTTTTTTGAACCCCACAAAAACTAACAAAAAATCTGACACATTAATTTCTCAATTGTATTGAGACTATTGTGCAAATAAATTTTTATTGCAAATCTTGTTAAATTATTTTATATGCAGTATTTTTTCATGCCTGTCTTATATTGTTATCATCTATTTGAAAAAAAAATGCTTTACACGTCAGTCTCTTGTTTAGTGGCTAGATATTTCCTTAAATAAGCTGAAATGGGAAACCAGCAATTTATCTAGTGTCTTGGTGAATGTATGACTTTTATTATGGTATGGTATATATTTTAAAAGTTCTGTGTGTGTTTCTTCTCTAATTGAGTGTTTTTGTTTGCTCATTAACTCAAGCCCTCATGCTGCTGTGTTTTTAAGTTGAATGTTTTGTTCGTCGGACATTGGGTGGATCTTTTCTGGGTCTGTTTAATTAAAGTCAACACTTTTTTATTTCTGTAATGTGATATACTTGCAGTGGGAATTCTGTTTATTTTCTTCGGAAATAACATGAACTAATGAGTCATGCCGATTAATTTATAATTAATGTTGTTTTCATAGCATACATATTATCAGTTCTTTTTTTCCCCCTTGGAAATCAAATGCATAACCTTGGTGTTGATAGTGCAGTGCTCTACTTGTTGAACCATAAGATCAGGAATGTGTATTAATGAAGTAAATATGATTTCATGTCAACTCTAAATCCCCTTAATGCATGTCTTGTTCTCAGCTTTTAGTTGTATCTTGTCTCGCAAGATGTGGTTTTTACTATTTATTTATTTATTTATTTATATATTATAATTAATTAGTTAAATATTAATTAGTATAAATTAATGAATTAGTATAAATTAAATATTTATCAGAATGAGAGTCCAAACAGCTGATAAAAACATCACAATAATCCACAAGTAATCCACACCACTCCAGTCCATCAGTTAACATCTCGTGAAGTGAAAAACTGCGTGTTTGTAAGAAACAAATCCATCATTTAGGCATTTTAACTTTAAATTGTCACTTTTAGTCCATAATCCACAATAACACTTCCTCTAGTGTAAAAGTCCATCTCCTGTTGTCCTCTCACATCAAAATCAACTGATATATTTGGTCACAGCTGTTTTGGACCATTTTCACTTGTAAACGGTGCTTGATTTGCATATTTCTCCCCTGATTCAGTCAAAACGACTTTGTAGCTGGAGAAAGCAATATTTTAGATAGAGGACTTCTTTTTTAGCTGGATGCAACGGTTTGAAGTTAAACACTTGTTTCTTACAAACACACAGCTTTTTTCACAACTTCACAAGATGTTAATTGATGGACTGGAGTGGTGTGGATTACTTGTGGATTATTGTGATGTTTTTATCAGCTGTTTGGACTCTCATTCTGACGGCACCCATTCACTGCAGAGGATCCATTGGTGAGCAACTGATGTAATGCTACATTTCTCCAAATCTGTTTTGATGAACAAACAAACTCATCTACATCTTGGATGGCCTGAGGATGAGTAAATTTTAATTTTGGGGTGAAATTTTCCTTGAAAGGAACCACATTTGCAGACTGCAGTATCTTTAAATAGTTTTAGAACTCAAAGATCAAAGACTTTTTAAACAAACTATGTGTAGTTAGCCATATTTCCTGCCATATTTCCTGTCCCCTGTTTATGTGTTCTTATAGTGTTTTATTTGTCCAGGACACTCTTGAAATAGAGATTTTAGCCTCCAGAGACTAATGTGGTAAACTAAAGCTTGAGGCGTTATGCCACATAAGGGCCATGGTGTCATTGATCAACCCAGATTAACTGATTTTAGTTGGGTTTTCATTACTACAGCGGTTTCACATTTTATGGTAACCAAGGGCAACCACATGTCATGTGCTTTAGGCTATGCTTTAGTATAGAGTACCTGCTGATGGAGACTTGGATGCACATGCAATAATTTTTACTGCACTCACACACACTATGAATAGGCCAGTCAAAATAAATGCACTTATTTTGTTTGACTGATAGATTGATTAATTAGTTGTTTAGATGAAGTAAGGGGAATTCACTAAGAATGAATCACACCCGCGGTGGCAGCGTTTAGTTGCACATGCTGCCTGCGTTGTGCATATGTGCTTGTCTGCATGCCGCTCTTCTGCATTTGATGAATTACTCCTGCCATGATCAATAGAAAATGTACACAAATCTGTTTTCCGTGGGTGGTAATAGCGCGACGTTAATTGCGGCAGGAGTTTTGCGAACAAGGTGTGATCTATAATGAACCTAATTTCCATATAAAAGAGGGGTGTTTATGCTGAAATTACTAATAATGGCTATGTAGATACAGTGCAATGCCATTTCAGTGCATTTAAAATGCATTGTGGGTGGCTAGTAAATAAGACAAGGGCTTTTCACCCCTGTGTGCAGTATGTGTGCAAGAGTGTATTTCCCAATGGATAATAAATAAATAATACAAACACAAGTTCATATACATTTTATAAATCCCACTTCTGCCCTTTCCACAGGATATTACACCTAAAAACTAGTCGTGGGTCGGTGCATCAACAATTTATACCACATTCTGCAATGTTTCTCTGACGTTATGAATTCATGGTGCTTACAAATGAACATCACATTGACAGAAAGCCACTTGTTCTGGTTTAAAATCACTAAGCCAGAGAAATAATGTGATCCTGTTGACATTTAATTAAAGAAATGAGCCTCGAGAGGCCATGCGTTGCGGTGATTTTGACGGGTAAGGGGTGTTCTTAGTTGCCATACTAGAGAAATTATAAAAAATAAGAATACAAATAATCAAAACAAACAATAAAACACTTGCTGAGGCAAACTGCAGGATATTGCCAACTAACATAGCAATTTAGCATAAAAATAGAAAGTGTTGTCACAGATGTATGTTGTTAGATTAATTTAGAGATTATCAATTTAATAAAAGCGGTTACAGTGCCCATTCACGTTTGAAATGAAATCTAAATTAATTACATATATTTTGGCATTCCTCCTTAAATGATTGATTAGTTGGTTAATTGAATGATTAATGTGACGTATTCTTTAAAAGTTCAGTTTACTCAAAAGAAATGTTTGGTAACCGATTGCCTTATTTTAAGCAAACTTTAAGGGAAAATTGAAGATAAGGAACTAAGTAATCAGCCAAAAGTAAAGACAGCTATAAGTTTTCTTGAGTGAATTAAAGGAACAGTTCACCCAAAAATGAAAATTTGCTGAAGATTTGCCAATAGATTCTCTGCAGTGAATGGGTGCCATCAGAATGATAACATCTGATAAAAACATCACAATAATCCCCAAATAATCCACACCAATCCAGCCCATCATCTGGTGAAGTGAAAAGAAATCCATCATTAAGAGTCCATAATATACATAATATTGCTTTCTCCAGTGAAAAGTAGTCTCATCTGAATCAGGAGAGAAATATGCACAGATTAAGCACCATTTGCAAGCGAAAACAGTATAAAACAGTTACAATTAACTATGTTGGTGGATGTGAGAGGACAACAGGCGGTGGACTTTTTCACTGTAGGAAGCGTTATTATGGATTATTGAAAGATGTAACTCCTTGATGGATTTGTTTCTTGAAACGACCCAGCTTTTTACTTTGAGATGTTAATTGATGGACTGGACTGGAGTGGTGTGGATTACTTGTGGATTATTGTAATGTTTTTATCAGCTACTTGGACTCTCATTCTGACGGCACCCATTCACTGAAGAGGATCCTTTGGTGAGCAAGTGATGCAATGCTACATTTCTCCATCTCTTCTTTACTATTGCAAGGTGCTTTTAGAGTGTTTACCACAGTGATACCATGTTTTTGTGCATGCGTCATGATAATATATAATATATTTATTCAAAGTACTACCATGTAAATATTTTTATAATACGTATGATGTGATGTATATAATTGCTCCGTAGTTCAACTTCAGTACTTTTTGTAAGGAGTAGATTGAACCAGAAAAGGCTGATTTACAGATCACGGATCGACCGAGTTCCTCTGGGTAGATTGTAATTATACCATGTGCACTAAAGAGAAAAGCGGTAAAAAGAATCGCAAGGGTCAAAGCATGAAGTGTCTTTTTCCCCCTACAGTTTCCTGCAGTTGCACAGACTCAGGGCTTTCTTTATTTTTCGCTTCCTGTGTCAGTCGTGCTAATTAGTGCCTCTCTCCATCAGCGATTTTCTGACTGGAACGCGGCATGACAGGAGAAATGTTTCCTCACACACACTGCACTGTGTGTGCGAGTGTTAGACGGCGAAAGCGATTGTGTGCATACGTTTTTGTTGAGGACGGAGGCTGTAATAGAGAGTGACTGGAGTAGGTCAGGTAAATTCAGCAGTCAGCACTGTGGGCTAGTTAGAGAGGCAGAGAGAGAGTGAGTGAGCGAGAGAGCAGTCCTAACAATGAGCCCATGGCCTCGTGATCAGCACATGTGATTAGCATCTGCTATTAGAATAACTGACTAACTTCCCCAGCACTGTCGCTAATGCTAACGTCAGTTCTGCAGTCTCAACGGCTCAAGCTAACCTCTGTTAGAAATTTTGCATTAACCAACAATACATTTGTATAAGCGTTTCTCTCGTTTAATGCAGCATTTATTATGTGCGCTGTCGAATAAGATCATTTTCATGCTAAAGGCAATTCATTTCTGCAGTCATCTTGTTTTCTATGCTCCTATGTACTTGAAATCTCCAAAAGCATTTAATATTTTATTGCTCATGCTAAAAATTCAACAACAATATCATAAATGTATTTTCATTAGCTCCAATCATGCTAAAAAGCTGTATTTTTCAGCCCACCAGTGCATTTATTCAAACAGTTCTGTCATTAATTTCAATATTTACTGTCCACTCTGTCGAGAAACCTCATTTTCATGCTAATGTCCCTTTGGTTTTTGGCTAGAGAGCAGAAAATCATTTTTTAGCTCAATTAATCAGCGAATGATTGAAAATTGGTGGTAGATAACATTTATTTTCTTCCACATAAACAATTAAACACCAACTTATTTTCAAATGTTAGTGTTTTGCTAAGGCAAGCATCACTGTTGCTCATATTTAAGGTTTGTGATTTGAACAAAAACTTTAATCGTTTTTTAGTTCTGTCATTAATTTCAATATTTACTGTCCACTCTGTCGAGAAACCTCATTTTCATGCTAATGTCCCTTTGGTTTTTGGCTAGAGAGCAGAAAATCATTTTTTAGCTCAATTAATCAGCGAATGATTGAAAATTGGTGGTAGATAACATTTATTTTCTTCCACATAAACAATTAAACACCAACTTATTTTCAAATGTTAGTGTTTTGCTAAGGCAAGCATCACTATTGCTCATATTTAAGGTTTGTGATTTGAACAAAAACTTTAATCGGTTTTTAAATGTGTCATTTTGTTTTTTAAATGCGCCTTGTTTGCTTTTACAACACTTACAAAAGTGTGCTTAGTATTGAATTTGCATTTGTACTTCAAATCTTGAAAGTGTTTTTTTTAAAAACTGCACTTGTAGTTAATATATTAATGAATTATGTGTACTTAAGAGTGCTTAAATAAGAACACTTTCATGACATTTTCTTAACTATTTCTTTAAAAAGTGCACTTCAATGTCAAATTAAAAGTTTTACATTAAAATACCTTTTAAATCATTGTTTTATAAACTTTTATCATGCTTCAAAGAAGTACATATATGTTTATTTGTTGACTAACTTGCTAAAGCACATGTAAAGTACATATTTATAATTTCACTGTAATGTTATTCAATATTTTATTTTAAAGTAAATATATTTTAACTGGACTAAAGTGCAACCTCACCATTATGAATGCATTACAAATATATTTAAAAACATGGCATACAAGTTTCAATAGAAATACATTAAGGTTTACCATACATATTTGTTATACATTTATCAGTACACTTTAACCATATTTCAAAGACATTAGAAGTAATTATGAAATTACACATATGTACTTAATTAACTCTTACTTATGTCAAAAACATACTCTTAAGTTCAACTAATTGTGTTTAATCTATTTTTTTAAAAACTGCACTTGTAGTTAATATATTAATGAATTATGTGTACTTAAGAGTGCTTAAATAAGAACACTTTCATGACATTTTCTTAACTATTTCTTTAAAAAGTGCACTTCAATGTCAAATTAAAAGTTTTACATTAAAATACCTTTTAAATCATTGTTTTATAAACTTTTATCATGCTTCAAAGAAGTACATATATGTTTATTTGTTGACTAACTTGCTAAAGCACATGTAAAGTACATATTTATAATTTCACTGTAATGTTATTCAATATTTTATTTTAAAGTAAATATATTTTAACTGGACTAAAGTGCAACCTCACCATTATGAATGAGCATTACAAATATATTTAAAAACATGGCATACAAGTTTCAATAGAAATACATTAAAGTTTACCATACATATTTGTTATACATTTATCAGTACACTTTAACCATATTTCAAAGACATTAGAAGTAATTATGAAATTACACATAAAGATGTACTTAACTCTTACTTATGTCAAAAACATACTCTTAAGTTCAACTAATTGTGTTTAATCTAAATTTATTTTCTAATATATTTTCATTTAACATGCAATGAATTATCTGAAAACATTACTTTCAGTTTGCACATACTGCAAGTATCTTTGCATAAAGTGTATGTCATTTTTACAAGGGTAGCTTCATAGCGGCAGGTTTTACACCACGCATATTATCTTCAGAAAAATCTGCTTTTGCATTGTAATTTTTCCAAAATTAACAGCTCAAGCTATATGCATTAATGTCAGTACAGTATATTGGACTGTTTTGGCTTGTAAACTGTTCTTGATCTGTGCAGATTTCTCTCCTAATTCAGACGAGACGATGTTTCACTGGAGAAAGCAATACTGTGGATAGAGGAATCTTATTTTAGCCAGAAGTTAAAAATAGATTTATTTTGTACAAACATGCAGATTTTCACTTTACAAGAGGTAAATTGATGCACCACTCACATTTTCTTCAGAAAAAAATATTTTTTCATTGTTACTTTTCCAAAATCTAATAACTTAAATATAACCATATTTCAAAGACATTAGAAGTAATTATGAAATTACACATAAAGATGTACTTAACTCTTACTTATGTCAAAAACATACTCTTAAGTTCAACTAATTGTGTTTAATCTAAATTTATTTTCTAATATATTTTCATTTAACATGCAATGAATTATCTGAAAACATTACTTTGAGTTTGCACATACTGCAAGTATCTTTGCATAAAGTGTATGTCATTTTTACAAGGGTAGCTTCATAGTGGCAGGTTCTAATAAAAATCTAATAACTTAAACATTAAGCATTGTTGCCAGTACAGTTATATTGTCAGAGTGTGGTTAGGTACTTCAGACAAAATCAGCTGTAAGAGATTTGCTGATACACCAGTCTGAATAATCCTGGAGAGTGTTGATATGAGTGTTTCTCTGCAGTGAGGGCTGAAGTGCCCTCAGGCCCTGGGCTCAGATTGGGAGCTCTGAGTTAGCTCTGTCCATCCAGCCAATGTTAGCGGACTAACAATTTACACTCCATCTCGCAGACCTACATAGCATACTGCCTACACTTCATACCATTCACACACATGCTAACACACAGTCTTACTTGCTAAAATATGCTATGAAAGCACAATGGTATTATTTTATAATATTCATTGTGTAGTCAGTCATTCAGGAATTAAACTAGTCTGAATGAGTGAGTCCTTTGAATCATTCCCTCAACCGATTCACTCAGGAATGAAACATGTTAACTGTATAAGAGAGTAATTCATTAATTTTCCCAATGGATTCTTCCAAAGACACGGATTAATTAAGAAACAGTGTTCCCAAGTCTGCTATTTTACCGCAGAATTGGACTCATTTACACTGTTGCTGTGGGTTGTTTTTAGTCTGTGGGTTAAAATGATCTTTCCAAAACACAATTTTGATGCAGGGAAAACCACAGAAAAAAACGCGATTGGGGTAATTTTGTATAGCTGTTGGGCTGGTGTTCTTTCACAGACCTGACAACCCTTGCCAGGAATGAAGCTAGTTTGAATAATTGAGTCATTGATTCATTAAATTCAATTTAATAAAAAATTTCTTAACACACTACTGTGCATTTCTGATACATGCAACTGTGTATATGTATATGTGTGTGCGTGTGTGTATATATACAGTATATATAAAAAAAACTATATACTGTACATATAATATATAAATTCATATACCATAGTATTTAAACTAGGATACTTTTTAGTAATATGGTATTATTATTACAGTCCAAATGCTATATTTAATTTCAACACTATTGCAAATAAGGTTTTCAGTAATTTTCTGGATTTTTGTCTATCTCTCATTGCCGCATTATCATTTGTTTTTCGTTAAAAATGGCATTTACAAGTTAAGATCTACCATGATAATAGCTTTGGCGCACATACATTGTCTTTCACACTTTAAAGCAAGAAATGTGAGTATTCGCATTTAATGTAGCGCCAAACACGTTCAATACGTGCACATATACTGTCGTGCAGTTTTATTTTTAGCTCCGAGACGTTAGGAAAGCGTCAGCCATCTGCACTTCACTCATTAGACGCTCCCGCTCCTTCACATCGTCCCGCCGCTAATTAAGGGGTGGTGACAGTTGTGGAAGCCTTCCCGGCTAAAAGTTTGTTGTTTTGAATTATTTGCATAAATAGGCAATTTCTAAGTCGCTTGTTAGGTTGAGGCGAACACAACACACCTACAACATCCACCTCTGCAAAAACTTCACGGATCAGTGCTAATCTTGTTCACTTTTCTTTCCGTTTCCCCCTTTCCTTTCGCTCTCTCTAGCTCTCATGCTCGCTCTGTAGGGAATGTAGTAGCGCTGAAATGAGGGCGAAGTAGAAAATGATGTGGAGATGTAAAGTGCTATCATCCGTCAGACACACACACACGCCACACGACCATGTCATCACGCCATTCATCAGCAAATTCAGGAACACGGCTCCGGTGTCCAGAAGGTCACAGCAATTTATCAGTAACGAATAACATGCCACTGTTAGTGTGTGCGTGCACGGATGCTTTAGACATATATACTTGACTGTAACCAGTTCATAATGGACAGTAAGTGCACTGAAACACTGTTTAACACTTTTCAGCTTCAGGAACTCCTGCTGACTCACTGAAAAACTCAGTTTGGCATGTTAGAAATTATTTATGCATGAAGACACACATGTAGGGTCATATGATTTCTGCAGTGAATAAAAAAATTAGTAATAAATAATTACTAATAAAACTTAGTAATTCTTTTAGAAGGATGTAGTAACACCTGAATAACTACTATCCAATTCTTTACAAAACCCTCAAAAGCTTACAATGATTGCAGTCATTACTAGGGAGCTATCATGATCTTCACTTTATAATACTGATCCAAATAATTAGTAATTCCCTCTGAAGAATTTGGTAATACTTGAGTCATTTCTAGTGGGTTACCATGACCTTCACTTTAGAATTAATTATACGTTATGTATTATTCATATTAATTTTGAACCTGTATACAGTAGTTCTTAGCAGTTCTTAGGGAGGTATGAAAAAATAATAGTTACTGATTAGCTAATAGTGAACTACCACATTCGACTAAGCACTATTACTTACTAATTCATTAATCAGAGTTTCTTGTTAGTTATTAGTAGTTACTAGAGTGCTAATATTGCGTTACTCATGTGTTCTTGTGTAGTTATTCATTAATGATGAAACACTATTCTAAAGTGTTACCGACTATTGTTTGTATATATTAAACTGCAAGAAACTGCTATTTAAATACAAAGTCTGTGTGTTCTGTGTGTCTCGGTGTGAATGAACTGCGCGTGTGACATCTCACTATGAGGAAATAAACACACAAACTTCATCCCCGGAGCTGCTCTGAGTGTCTATTAACAGCATTTCACCATTTTGATTTGATAAAATTGTCATCATAATATACACACAGAAACTTAAAGGTCTTCATGACAACACGTCAAAATAAAAGTTCAGTTTAACTTGAAGAAATGATGACAAAATACTGTACAATACACTGTAGCCTAAATAAAAAGGATGAAATCACTGTGCTCTACCATCTCATAGATCCATAGAAAAATATATTTTTTGAAGTTTTAGATTTAAGATATAAAAGATGACTGTTTTACAGGAAAATGCAATTTCAGTCTTTCTACTTCAAAATTTCACATTTAATTCTGTGTTACTTACAATTGAGCTTAATTGTGAAATTTATTTCACTTGCAATTTCTGAGAAAATAGTTTCTACACCAAAATTAGAATGTATAATGTACTGATCAAAGCAAAAGCAATAATAATAATAATACAGTTTATTAAAACATTACTGAAACATTTGAAGGAATGCTACACAGTATCGCAATTGTTTTTGTTTTCATTTCATTTCTTTTTTTTTGTTTGCCAAAAAATGAAAAGAATGTTTGAATTACATTTTTGCATTTCTTCTTTGTAAAATTCAATTAAAAACCAGTTTAAACAGAATCCAGAAAAATTTGAATTGAAAACACAGAATTTGTGAACTAATATTAGAGGGCTCTATGATCAGAGTCCCACTGTCATCTGAGCTTTCGCATACACATAGGCACAGTGTTATCAGTTGACACTAATGGCTTCAAGATCCTCTGATCAGCTGGTCGATAGTATTGACGAGTCGTCAGTCACCGGCACCATTTACCTGTTTTGGTCTGCAATAATCCTCCACTAATCTCTGCCATCCAACACCATGTACACACTGACCTGAGAACAGTCCTCATCGGGCCCGTAATGTCTCTTATCAGGAGCCAAATAGAGAAAACATGATCGAAAGGTCAGCTTTATGGCCCTGTCGTATAGCTTATGAAATGATTTCAGGCCATTTTGTTCTCATTTTTCTTTCCTACTGAGGCGTGTAGCTGGACGATGATGCAAGAACTGGCATTTTGATCTACATTTTGCATCATTGCTTCATCTAAAACTTTAAATCTCGCACACTACTATTCAAAAGTGTGGGGACTGGTGTATCACAAGATTTTGTGTCTCTTATGCTCATCAAGGCTGCTTTAATTGATTAAATATACAGTAAAAACAGTAATTTTATGGCATGTTATTACAATTTAAAATAACTGTTTTCTATTTGAATGCATTTTTTAAATGTAATTAATTCCAGGGATTCAAAGCTGAATTTTCAGCATCATTACTCCAGTCTTCAGTGTCACATGATCCTTCAGGAATCATTCTAATATGCTGATTTGCGTGTGAATGTTTTTACTGCCATTTTTGATCAATTTCATGCATCCTTGCTAATTAACTGCATTAATTTTTTTCAGTTTAAAAAAAAAAAAAAAACTTTTGAAAAGCCCAGAAATGTAGGGACTAGTCTAAATATTTTATTCTGCGAAGTGCTATTTTCAAATCTCTTTTAGAATAAATTCCATAATTGAAAAACCATTATATTGTATTATTTGCAAAGTAATTTAAATGCCATGGTTTTACCCAGCCAAACAGAAGGTATTACCTCAAAATCGTGTGCATAAAACCATGCATTTTAAAATATAATTTGCAAAAATACTCACTTAGCCAGCCGCTTTTTTAACACGGTTGTCTCACATCTTTGACAACTTTTTTACACAAAGTTAGAGTGCAGGTACATGGAAAGAATATTAAAGCAATGTAAGTTCAGTATAAAACAAACATTAGAGACGTGCTTCTCGAGTTTGGTCGTACAAGATCCTGAGGAGTTACAGGATATTACATCATCTGTCTGGTGCTGAGAGAGAGAGAAGGGTCTCTAGTTTCTGTCCTGTTTCTTTATTCATCCTGTCTCTTTGTCCACATGTCTTACTGTGATAACTCATTATTGATCTTTTGTGGCTTGTCAGGGAGAATGTATATTTCAGTATGTGAATGCTGGCTTACGCCTGGCTGAGTTTATTGGGAATGGTATGCTATCAAACTATGTTTTGCGTAATATCCGTATTTCCCTTTCCCCCTCCATTTTATTTGCCAGCATGAGGTGTTTGTGCAGGTCTGCTGGGTTTATGTGCTGTTCCCTTTCATGCAGTGCATATGTGCTTGTGAATTCCTGCATATATGCACAGCTGTTGGATTGTGTGTTGGACTATATTTGGATTTGCAGACTACTTGGCTTACTATTTCTGAAGTGTGCAATATATATATATATACATATATATTGTGCATGATATGCGTTTTCAGCAAAAGGCATGTAACAATCCCATAATGCAATGGGCTCAACTTGACCTTCCATTTCCAATGTGACTAATAAACCAAAATCATTCCCTTCTTGACTCATTATTTGATTTGACTATAGAGTTATATAACAATAACAATGCATGATATTAAAAAAAGCCAAATAGCATTTGTTTGAAATGTTTAGTTCCACATTGTTTACACTTTCAAATGCAAAAAAGGCAACATACCATGTATTTTATACAGTACACTATACTGTAAAAAAAAATATTTTTCAAACTTCTAAATGTAGCAACTATTATTTGAGTACGTTTTACAAGAAATTACTATTTCAGTCATTTCAAAATTTCATGTTTAATTAAATGTCACATGCCTTTTCTTTGCATTTAATTAAAAATGTTGACATTTTACGCAAAATGGCAATTAAAAAATTGCATGCAATGAAAGAGTTTTGACATTTTACACAAAATTGCAATTAAAAATGGCATGCAATTATTTTTTTTTACATTTTACACAAAAGTGCAATTAAAAATTTAGACATTTTACACAAAATGACCTTTAAAAAAGCTCGTTTAGTTTACACTCGAAGTAGATTGGTCCCTCTAAGCGAGATCCCAATTTCGTCGGTCATCCGACGTGACGTCTCCGTTCCCTCCTTCAGGGAACAAGGGTTACCATACGTAACCGAGACGTTTTGCAGATTGCACTGTGTATATGCTCGTGATTTCCCGCATTTGTGCACAGCTGTTGGATTGTGAGTTGGACTATATTTGGATTTGCATGCTACTCATCCTACTATTTCTGAAATGTGCAGTATGTATATTGTGCATGATATGCGTTTTCAGCTAAATGCATGTAACAATACCATATTGCAATGGGCTCTTGACCTTCCATTTCCATTGTGATGGAACCAGAAGACTTTTTTTTAATCATTCCCTTTTTGATTGATTGATTTGATTTGACTGTCAAGAGTCATTTACAAAATGTGAAGTAATAGTGTTCAACACTGTATCCCACAATGCATTGCACACTTCTTAATTTAGCATATTTAAAGTTCTTCTCCTTTGCTAACTGCTGCTAATCAGGCAGTGAAAAGACATGGTATACAAACGTTGATTTAAAAACAGCATGCAATTAAAAAAGTTGACATTTTATACAAAATGGCAATTAAAAATGCATGGAATTAAAAATGTTGACATTTTACACAAAAATGGTGATTACAAAATGCATGCTCCCCTCTCTCCACCCAGTGCTTTCCTGTCTGCTCTCTACTTTCCTGTCCATTAAATGCTTAAAAGCACATAAATATAACTTGTAAAAAGTTGACATTTTACACAAAATGTGCATTTTAAAAAAATGTACGCAATAAAAAAAAAACCACAATATTGCGATTTTAAAAATGACATGCAATTAAAAATGTTGACATTTCACACAAAATGGTGATTACAAAAATGCATGCAAATAAAAATGTTGACCTTTTATACAAAATGGCAATTAAACATTACATGCAATTAAAATATGTTGACATTTTACACAAAATTGCAATTAAAAATTGCGTGCAATTTAAAATATGTTGACATTTTACTCTAAATTACAATTAAAACTTTTTTCTTTCCATGATAACTGGAGACCTCCTGTTGCATTAATGTGGTGAGGTCATGTGCATACTATTTGAAATGTTTATTGTCATGTAATGCATTTTGTCTGTGCATGCATTTAATGCAACATTTGCCAATAGTGTGCATGATGACATCACCCACATGCTAACAAACCAATGAGAATGTGCAACAAAATTGGCAAGTCATAGCAATAGAGCTCGGGCAGCAAAGTGGATCTGCTCACCCGAAACCCTCCATAATTGGCACAGATTTGCAGAAAATTACTGTCGTTTGGCAAAGACCGTTACATATGTATTCCCACATTTTATTATGCAAGCTTTATGTTACACTGTTACACCTCAAATGATCAGGGAATTTATAGTAATGCTAGTATTTAGCTCATTCTCTCAAATGGCTTGGGTGTGCAGTGCATTCACAGCTTATATGAACTGAACGTCCCTGATGTATAGTCTCTTGCACAGTATACTAGTATCCCACTTCACACTGGTTTATTGTAATTAATGCATTTTCTGCAAAAGGTCAAAAACCCAGATGGTTATTATAGACTCAAAATCTGCATTCTGTTCAATTTTAGAGAGATTTGCTTTGCTCTTTCAACACATGCACATTTACACATCTGTCTCTCTGGTGACAATCTCACTTGTGTGCCATATGACATAATTATTCATTTCTAATCAGATGTCCAGATGGCAAAGCTCAGCAGATATAACACACACACATCATCACCTCGACTGGCTGCCTTCACCTGCTCTCTTCATTTCACAGTCATATCACGCTCATGTTTGTTTGCATATCACTGTGAGGATTCCTTTACTGGTTTATTCCCTCACTTCTAACCCTGCTTCTTACCTTTTGCCATTTATTTCATGTATTATTTAACAGAATGGCGCTTTATTAAGCCATTTTCCCTGCAGTGTTGATTATTTCTGGTTGTGCTTGCATTGAGGAATTCTGTCCTCTCAAAGCTATAGCAAAAGCTGCCACACACAAACGTTCACTGTGCGTTTCACATGGATGAAAAAATTACAGGCAATTATTAGAAGGTCTTTTCATGGCGAGATTAAATAAGCTGTATTGCACGAGGATTACCTACTTCCCAAATGTACTGTGAAGAATTGCATTGCAAAATCAGAGCAAAATTTACATTTATATACATTCCCCTCAATACTGTAACACTTCTGGTTTGAATAATATTTTCATGGTCCAAATATGATGCTGAATTTGGTTCATAAAGTGTAAAATCCCTCCGAAGGGAGACTATGGAGAGGTTGTGTTGATTTTCTAGCGTATTTATTTATAGCATGTGTAAGAATTATACAAATATTAAAATTTTAAATAATACATTTACCAATTTCAATTATGTATTAAATATTATATAAAATTATATAATCTAAAATTATATATATATAAATGTGTGTGTGTGTGTGTAATTATAACTATGTATATATGTGTGTGTGTGTGTGTGTGTGTGTGTGTGTTTGTGTGTGTGTTTCACAGGTCTGAGACCACACTTTTTTCAACCTGGAAATAAACATCATTTTAGGATGAATATATTTTCCATTTTCTCACTGTTTACTAATGTGAGCAATTTAATAGTGTGGATCCATAATAAATGCAGAATTCATTTACTGGGACCACTGTGGAAATATCAGCTTGAAATCCTCCATCTGATTTGATTTTTCCTTTATGAATTTTTAATCTGAACCGTATTGTTGTAATAGCTTGTGTTTGAATGATCAAATGTGGGTGAAAAAGCTTAATCAGCCTGACTTGGATCAGAGGAATAACTCTACAGCTGAAGAAAAATAATTAGATACCACAAGATGTCTTTTTCTCAGGAGACGCTTGAGTTAAAGTGTATACTGTAGATATTTGCTGTAATTACAGGCGTCTGAACCTCCAGGCCGAGGGGAACTGGATCCTCCGAGCAAACCCAACAGAAGCAAAGTTTCCTCTAATGTATGCCGCTAATGCTATATATATGGAGCAGAGATGTTTAGTATGCATTAAGGTCTTATCTAGCTCAGTGCTAATGAATTCTGAGCCCAGTGTGCGTTAGGCATCCATTTCAGAGGCTGTTTAAGTGATAAGAAAGCTGATGCCTTTTTGATCTACCGAAGGCCCCAAATATGACTGAAGGCAGGAGAGAGAATATGGGTAGGTGAAGCATCATTATTGACCTAATGATGAATTTGATCTCCCATAATGCCTCTGTCCATTTAGATTTCCTTCTCTCTAGTGTACATCTGCACTCACCTCTCTTCACCTCTCTTTCCTTCACTCAGTACCTCGTATTTTCTATAATAAAAAATGAAGTTCATCAAAAGTGTCAGTAAAGACATTTATCATTTTTTCAATCAACGAAACAATATTGTTTTCAATATTGATAATAATCAAAAATGTTCTTGAGCAGCAAACTAGCATATTAGAATGTATAATGTAACATTATACATATCATATCATAATGTAACATAATGTAACAATATAATATAATATAATATAATACTTATTAGTCTATTAAATATCAACATATATATATATATATATATATATATATATATATATAGCCTATATAATCATGTGGTCAGAAATCATGTGGTAACTGGGTTACGCACAAAATGTGAGATTTAAAATAATTTAATAGTTCTTTTAATGTTTTTTTTTTTTTTTTACTACACTGAATCGAAAGTCAGTTTCACAGATATCAAATATCAAAATGATTAGTCATTTAGCAGATGATGATATTGTTTTGTCATTGTAATTGTTGAATACAGACAAGAATCTGTGATGTGTGACAGGCCAAAAATCTATTTTAATGATGTTCAATGTGTTTAATGTGTACTACCTTATTTCAATAGACTGGAAATGTATAGGGAGTTTTATGTTAAATAATAGTATATCTAATATATCTCATAATTCTCACAAAAAAACACATGCCTCTAATGATTAAAAAAGAAATGGGACACCAAAGCAAACCCTATCCGTGAATAATTACATTTTCATTCTCATTATTTTTCCATTTCCCGCCCACTCGTCCCCGTATCGGTGAGTCTGTTTTTTAAATTCAGATCCCCTGCTTTCCTCTGACATGCTCCAATTTCATATTCCTTCCCTCTTTCTCCCTCTTTCCCCCTCTCTTTCATTCTCACAGGCTGCATCTCCTGAGATCTCTCGCTCTCTCTCTGTAACCCATGAAAGTCACGATGACTTTGACAGCCTAGGCTTCAGAAACAGGTCTAATTTAATTTATTTGATTTTATTACGGTAATAAGCCTGGCCAGGCACTGAACCCATATGTGTGTGAAGAACTCATGCATTAGTTTGAAACTACTTCATCTCAAATGGATAAGGTTTATCATGTTTTTTTTCATTATGAATTATTTAAGCCTGTCCAAATCAATGTTCAAACCCAGAGTTGTCTGATTTCACAGACGTGTCTCTCTCATAGCTCAGGAGACTTAATTCAGTTATGTGAAATTTTTGTCACCTTTGCCTCAGATATTTCTCCTGAAATTATCAAGTGCAAATAAAAACAGAATCAAATTAGTTTTTACTTTTTTGAGGAAATTGGTTGAAATGATTTTGAGGTGGTTTTACAAATTAAAAAAATGTAAAAATTTGTATATATCAGGGATGTGCACAGACATTTTGAGGGGCAGGGGCTCAAGTGGAAAAAAGGTTTGTTTTTCTAAACAAAACGCTAAATATATTAGGGGTGTGCGATATTGACAAAAGACATATCTCAATATTTTCTGGGATTTTATCGATAACGATAATTAGACGATGTTTTGCTGAGTGTGTTATTGTGCTGATTACCTTGGACAGCTGATTCCTAAAGTTTTTGATATTCTGCATATTCTGTGTGGTGATTGTTTCACAGCAGTGATAGAAATTAATCTTTTCCAATAAGTTTAAATAGATTTTTTACCTTTTATGGGCATTTTTACCTTTATAAAGCCCTTTTTTCCAAAAGTGTGCATCATCTTCTCGGTCAAATTCTTAAATTTAATCAGTCAATTAGAATAATAAGTCATTTGGGCTGTTACCAAGCAATTGAAATCAGTATTGACAAAATTAATCTTTGCAGTGCAGAGAAAACACAGAAGCTGCATTTGAAGGTGCATTTAGATGCATTTGCACACTGTTTAATGCAGGACATGAATGTATTTAACCTGCAGTTACAAATGCATTAATACTTTTTTTATATTTTAAACATAAAACGTTGAATACTGATATTTGAAATTATTTACCAAAAAAAAAAAAAAATGAAAGGGTACTTTAAATGTGAAATTAAAACCGCCAGTAGGTGGCAGCAAGTCCCTGTTCATAAGCGAGTCATTGCATCTGAACCGAATCATTTAAACGGTTGATTCATTCAGGAAAAAGAACAGCGTCATGTTGCTCAGAGACGCAAATTGGAATTATATTTGTTGGCGAAATAGAGCAAAAACAGTCAGTATTGTGTCTAAAACGTAAGTGTCTTAATATTAAATTCTTGTTTATTTAACTGCTGTATAAAATCAAAATCACATCATGCTGCTTTTTGATGAAAAAAATGTCAGTCCTCACGTGATACTGATTAACTATGAAATTATATAAATATATACATTTCTGCCCCCTTATCTTGAATTGTGTGATCATTCTAAATGCATTTTAATAAACTGAATCATGCAGCGAAAGAACGTGCACTGGTGTAACCTACTAGTTAGCTAAACTTTAGCTATTGTAGCTCTCATGAGTCATGGATGTTAGCAAGACAAATTAACTATATTTGCCTTTTGTAGCCTATAATTAGCTGTAAATTCGAGGCACAGGTAGCTTAGGCTTTTGTTCATCACCACTCACCTCCACACCAAGACAAACATAACTGGAAAGGGAGGGAGGGCTTCACTTCTGCGGCTCTCTGCCTGTCTGTGACTGTGATGTTCAGCTGATCAATGTGTGCTACACTGCTGTGCTGCGCAGAGACGCGGAGGGAGAAAGGCATCGGAACTCGTCTCAACGTTTCCTGACCCGATCTGATATTTAGATTTTTTTATTTGTTTGACAGGTAAAGCTGTGCGCGAACAGAAACACACGCACACACAAACATATTCATTTATTTAAAAAAGAAGAAAACAAAAACCCAGAAAAAAGGGCACTTTCTCTCGAGGAAGAAAAAGGGCAGGTGCTCAAGCCCCTTTTGATGTCTATGTGCGCTGGGCAATGATTATTCGCGATTAATCACATCCAAAATAACAGTTTTTGTGTACATAATATGTGTGTGTGTACTGTGTATATTTATTATGTATATATAAATACATACACATGCATGTATATATTTAAGAAAAATATGTTATGCTTATATATTAAATATATTTATATATAATACAAATTACATGAATATAAATATATACATGTAAATACATGTAAATATTTTCTAAATATATACTGTATGTGTGTGTCTTTAAATATACACAATAAATATACACAGTACATGTACATATATTATGTACACGAAAACTTTTATTTTGGATGCGATTAATCGCGATTAATCGTTGCCCATTACTAATAAGTAGTAAATGAATTCATGTAAATGAACGTTTTGATGATTGATACATATTGTTTTCTACATTTCTACATTTTTTTAAACGTTATCTCAGTTTAATATTTTAAAAACAATTATGACGATATCTGTTCAATTCATAATACATTAATTATAACAATAAATGATTCTAATTGTAGTATTTGTTTTAAAACCTATATTTCTAAAAAAACAAATAGACATATATATATATATATATATATATATAATGCAAAATATTATGTTTATAAAAATAAATATACACATATATTAATAACAAATATACACAAATAAAAATATAGAACGACAGACAGACAGAGAGAGAAGGATAGAATGATGGATAGATATAGAACGATTGAAAGATAGATAGATAGATAGATAGATAGATAGATAGATAGATAGATAGATAGATAGATAGATAGATAGATGGATGGATGGATGGATGGATGGATGGATGGAAAGAACTTTAGAGTAAAGAACTTTACTAAACACACTTTGTAATCCAGGACTGCTGGAATGTGTATATGTGTACATGTCCTTGGCCGTGGCTTGGGCCTCATTTGTGTGTGTGTGTGTGTGTGTGTGTGTGTTCATGTGGTAGACTCAGGGTCAGTTTTTAAGCATATTTTGATATATGTAAGAGGCACTGATTTCTGTCTGTTAATTTCACACTTGGATGACCACTCAATACGCTTTAACCAGAAGAAAATCCTCTCCTTCACCTTCCCCCTTCTCTCACTCTCTTTTTGCTGACAAAGGTATAAGAAAGAGAGAATAAGAGAGAGAGAGTGAGAACAACAAAGACACAGAGCCAGAGGCATAAAACCGAGCGGGTCACTAACCAAATCCCTGCTCGGGATCTCCGTCTCTCAGCCCTCTTTTACCGCTTCTCATATTCATACCCCAGAGCTCACACCACAACCCCACAGCCTGGGGCGGCAGCCCGCAGCGCATTACCCACAATCCCCCGCTCAGCCACAACATCAAAATGAGAAATCATATTAGCAAGAACTTCCTTAAAATAACAGAAGAGAAAACTGAGATTTAAGGTGTGGTTTAAAATCCTAATTGTTTATCCTAGACAGCAAAATGGGAAGCAAACTGAGACTTAGTCAAAATATTGTCACTGCAATTAATCAGTTCAAAAATATTCCACAGAGAAATGTCTTTGCAATATTTGATCAAAAATATTAGTTCCACCTATGAAATTACTTTCCTTTTTGGCATGATAATATCTTTTATTTTTTTTTATGATCAGTTAAAACCTGATGGAAATAAGCATTCTTTCTATAACCTGTGAACGTAAAAAATAAATAAAAATATAATGTGTGTGTGTGTAGTGCTGGGCAATGATTAATCGCAATTAATCACATCCAAAATAAAAGTTTTTGTTTATATATTATAAAGCAGGATTTGTAACTGTGTGCCTTTGATGCTGTTCGGTTGCTGGGGGCATGACTTGGTCGCCATGGAAACGGCTGTAATGACAAATTTATGTTGAGAAATATCTCACCTCTTAAGACCAAAGAGTTTTAAAGCACAGAAAAAAAAAACTAGTTCAGAACTGAAGGCCAAATGTGTTGCCTGCTCTGCCCTTGATGAAGTGAGCACTAAAAAAATCCTGAACCCAAAACTTTTGTGCATGATCAGCATAACTGTTTTCTCTCTTTTCTACAGCTTCTCTCTCTTACCCACTCTTTTTCTTTTCCATCAGTCTGTTTTGTTTGCTGGAGCTGGACGCGAATAACCTTGGCATTCTCATTAGTCAGAGAGACTAAGCGTCGAGTCGTTGTCTAATAGAAGTGCACTGACGCTGATTGGTGTATTGCTTTTTCACAGCGGGGGGAAAATAACCATCTATTAAATATTAATCTCTTTCCAGTCCAGCTCATAAGACCGAAAACTCCTTCTCCAGCTGCACTTCGATTATGAGAGTCACACGCAGACACACACACATTTTTATAGCTGTCTACATGTCAAGGATGGAGTGTCCAGTGCAGACGTTCATGGTCTGGTAACATGAAACTGTCAGAACGTGTGATAAAACACACACACACACACACACACACACACTCTTTAGGAACAGACAGACGTGTGATTGTCTCTGTGGACGGTCTGTGAAAGTCATTACACTTTTACACCATCTCTTTGTGATCTCAGAGACCCCCACCTTAAAAAAAACACAACCCCGTACAAGGTCTCACTCCACTAAGAATAACCTGACAATTACATCAACCTGATGCCTGTTAACCAGTGACTACATACTGAGTTTAACACTTGCATATTGCTTACTGCACAGAATATACATATGCACTATGTATTTTTTGTAGAATGTGAAACAGTAAGCCAAACAGTACAATGCAACACTGTTGTAGTTATCATTAAACAGATTTTGCATTGCAAAGTTATTTTGCATTTATGTCTAGTTTAGTGTAACAAATAATATGTTAGAAAATGAAAAAAAAAAAATGTATATATATATTGTATATATATATATATGTCAAACCGGAAATGAAAGACCAAATCAATCACATTGAAGTGTTAAAAACAGTACCTGGTGACTCTTTTTGCAGGTTCTACATAGTTTTACAAGTAGGTGTCAAGAGTTTTTAATGAAAGAGTCATTTGAATCATTTGCTTAACTGATTCGTTCAAGTACAAGAACGACACAAGTGACCATCTTTATGAGTGAGTCATTGAATCATTCATTCAACCGATTCGTTCAGACACTTCACTCTGGAGCGTATTGAGTCATTGAAAAATGTAACTGAATCGTTTAAAAACTATGGATCATTCGGGGACAAAACAAGGGACTGTCTTTATGAGTGATTAATTAGCCTAAATCATTCATTCATCCATTTATTATTTGTATTTACTTTTTTTATTTTTATTGCAGAACACAGAATTACATAGCCTACATGAACAAGGAAATGACAACTATGCCTAAAATATGAATTACATAGAGAAAGTGAAAAATAAAACACTTGTATACAATGTAGAGGAAAAGAATAATATTAAAATTAAATCATATTTTTAAATAAACTCTCACAAAGCCACAAAAATCGTGCATTTGTGTTATGTATAAAGCGGGATGAAATACGGTTGAATCCAAGAAGGAAAGTTAGAAGACCATTTTTAGACCATCTTTGTTTATGAATGAATAATTTGGCAAACAATATGAGTTGGCAACATATTCAAGGCATTCAACCATTTTGTTTTCCAAAACTATCCAGTCTCGAGTCATTGAGTATCGAGTCATTGAATCATTCCTCCGATTCATTCCAGAACACTGATTCATTCGGGATTGAAACTCCACCACTGTGCGTTGTTCTGATACTCAGCAACTAATTCAACTCTGTATATTAGATAGTAACAATACTTTAGCACGTAGAATTAAAGTTAACAACAGCTATGCAAGCTTGCAGAGTAAATAGTTCTGTTAATTATAACGGCAGCGTTGTAGTGTTGGCACGCGCTGCTGGTTTGAAGTGTAGACAGCGGTGTTTGGTGATTTGATGCTAACGCCCCGCTGCAGCCCCCGCGGTCTTGCCTACTCTGATCAGCATCCGATTTATTAAAAAAATTCAGTGAAAAACAAAACATCTCGCAAGATTCGCATCAGCTATGAAGCCTTTCTGGCTGAAGAGAAAGCAACTTTGAACTTCAGAGGAGGAGAACGAGAGAGAGAGAGAGAGACCCCTGCAGAAACACAGCGTGTTTGAGAAAACAGCCTCATTAAGACTCATGATAGCTCATGTAAGGTACCCTTTTCAGAAATGTACCATGGTAACTATAGTTTCTGCCAAAATGCCATACTTAGAAGTCATTGTTTCCACTGCTCGCACAAAAACAACACTTCTAGATAACATAGATAACATAACTAGCTTATCATAGAGATGTGCTTACCTTAGTGCTATGGTGGTGAAGTGATGATATCAGATACTCGTGATTGACATATGTATAATTGCTATTCTTTGAAGTACCTTCTCGTTTAAGTGGTATAGTATGTAAATTTGTGTAATGGTATTTATTAAAATACCATGGTATTAGCATCTCATACAGTGGAATCACTGAAAATGGGTTTAAAACTTTATGACTGTTATTTTCCTGTTGTTCATAAAGAATTCATTATCATGATGAAAGCGTAATCCGATGATCTTGTTCAATTAATGAGAAAGCACTTATCATTTGGCGATGTTGTGAAGACTGAACGCAAGTTTTTAATGGAAGGTTTAAGTATCCATGACCCAAAATGTAGCAATAAACAAATTAGGAATATATTTCATTAAAAGAGATGGATAACTCTCGGAGGAGAATTATTTTGGAACACAATAATAGAAAATATCTATTGGAAAAGGGCATGACTTCTGCTAGACAAATAATGTTTTTTCCCCATTAAAGCAAGATAATGTTACAAATATTACATAAAATACATCGCACTAATGGTAAAACTTCTGTATTCAGAAATGATAACTTGCCCTGTTAATCTAGAGAGTTTCAGCATTTGAAGTTTTGCCTTGAAATCCCATCATAAGTTTGCCTAAACATTATGTGATTGTGATGTAATACTGTACTTTTCATACACTACTGTTCAAAAGTTTGGTATGTTCACCGAGGCTGCATTTATTTGATTAAAAATGCAATAATAATAAACAGTAATATTGTGAAATGTTATTACAATTTAAAATAACAGTGTCTATCTGAATATATTAGCATAGCACTGACCAATCCCACACTTCATACATTTATAATGTGAGACTGGGATTGAACAGACCGCATATAAACGTGTCTCCATTTCAGGCTTCACAAGACCTGAGATGTCTTAAAGACAGAGTAAGCGATTTCTGGTAGCCAATGTTGTTGCTGAAAACTTTCTTACCCTCAAGCCATCCAAGATGTAGATTAGTTTGTTTCTTCATCAGAACAGATTTGGAGAAATTTAGCATTACATCACTTGCACAGCAATGGATCCGAATGGGTGCCGTCAGAATGAGAGTCCAATCAGCTGATAAAAACATCACAATAATCCAGAAGTGATCCGCACCACTCCAGTCATCAGTTGACATCCTGTGAAGCAAAAAGCTGCATGTTTGTAAGAAATAAATCCATCACTAAGGCGTTTTTAACTTAAACTGTTGCTTCTGGCCAAAATATCATGATCCATAATAATGCTTCCACCGGTTAAAAAGTCCATCTTCTGTTATAAAAATCCACCCACCTATTTTTTTTAGAACTGTTTTGGACTGTTTCTGCTTATTGTTGATCTGTGCATATTTCTCTCCTGATTCAGATTTTTTCACTGGAGAAAGCTATTAAAATAGCAGGAAGCAACGGTTTGAAGTTACATTTTAATGATGGATTTGTTCCTTACAATTTCTCCAAATGTGACGAAGAAACAGACTCACCTATATCTCGGATGGCCTCGGGGTGAGTACATTTTCAGCAAATTTTCATTTTTGGGTGGACTATTCCTGTAAGCAAACTGTTTGGTTGTTCGTACCTTGACCTTAATAATAATAATAATAATCCATTTACACCTCCAAATTCTGTCCATTTTTAGACAGCAGGTCATGTCATTCCAAACTATGTCTTCTGTAGAACACAAAAGGAAACATTTTGCATAATTACTCAATTAATTTATTCAGCAAATTCCTTAAAGGCATCTTTTATGCTAAAGAAGGCCAAGAACAAATATAAATAAGCTATTGAAAATTGGAGCTTGTCCTTCAGGAGGATGGTTTTATCGAATGAAAAACGGTTTTCAGAAGCTAGACACAAACAAAACCATCACTTGAGGATTCACTCTTTCCTTGTCTGGAAACTCCAATACAGTGTCAGCCGTGAGAAATATCATCAGAGCAAAGCAATAAAAAGGCTTGTGCAATCAGAGCTGAGTTCATATACTCTGCTCTGAAGTATTGAGTGTGTTTGTCTGACGCTTGACCCTGCTTTAAACCTTCACATAATTAACTTTTTATTGGGAAAACAGCTCTGGCATCCTGAATAAGCAACTCCCAAAAATGATTAAAAGAATATGAAAACTAAAGAAAAAGACCTGGACTAAACTGAAATCAATTCTTTTCTGGAACAGATACAACTGTTTAGGCAAATGAATCAAAAGGCTCCTCTCAGTAAAATCTTATTGACTGGTAGTCAATCAAATCCAGAATTAATTTAAACAAGCTGCATTAAAATGAACCAACAAGACCGTGTTGAATAAATGCACCTAACAAGGGCATGTTTAAAGGGGTCATATAATGAAAAATTGCATATGTCTTGTCTCAAGTGTATGAGGACATTAACATACAGCAGCCATTATTGATCAGCCTATTAGCGGTTTAGCAATTCTGTTCGCTCAGTCACAGTGAGGTAATGGTTACCCAGCATCCTTTGTGGCCCGGGTCAAATCAGAGCAAGGTTGATTACTCACTATAACTGTAAATATTTCTGAAATTGCATGTTGTCAGTGTTACTTTAGTGTTATTTATATGCTATAGCATCTATAAATATTTTGAATTAGTTTTTATTTAAATGTTTTAAATAAAGTTTTAATAATTTTGTTTTGTGTTTTTTTTTTTTATTAGTTGTGTTTTTAATATTTATTTAGTTTCGTTTTAGTAATTGTAGTATTTCAATTTGTTTATATGCTATTACAGTATTTATTAATATTTTGAATTGGGTTCATTTTTAATATTTTCAGTTTTTGTTTTAATTTTTTGACGTTTAGTGATTTGATGTGCTTTTGTCAGTATTATTAGTTTTTGTACTGTCAATGTTAAATATTTATTTAGTTTGATTTATTTTTATACAGTTTTTGTAATAATTGTATAGTTCTTTGGATTAATTTTATTTCATGTTGTCAGTGTTATTTTAGTATTATTTATACTGTATACTGTTCTAGTATTTATTAATATTTTGAATTAGCTTCTTTTCATTTTTATTTCCGTTAGTTGCCAAGGCAATTTTTCTTATTTAATACGTTTTTCATCTAATATTTATATTTTATTTCTTTTTATTTCAGCTTTATTTCAAGGAATGAAAACTATTTTTAATAGTTTTGAGTTTTAGTTAACAGTGTACGATGGATTGTCTGCCATGTTTTTGATTTATCTGCTTGTGTTCAGCTGTTTGTTGTTTGACAAGACTGCTATAGTACTGTATACTAGCACTAGGTATCACTAGATTGTATTTAATGGGTACTTCACCCAAAAACGACAATCCTGTCATCATTTATTCATCCTCATGTTGCTCCAGAACTATAGCACTTACTTTCTTCTGTGGAAGTTCTGCAGGAGACAGTAAGTCATACAAGTTTGGAACAAGTCGAGAATGAATAAATGACGAAATTGACAGATTTTCATTTTTTGCCGAATTATTCCTTTAACCTGATGCAATCTAATGCAGGCTTTGCAAAGAGGCACAACTCTACTGTACCAAACAGTCACTGTATCCTGCAAGAAATTGTTATAAGACTGCAAGAATAGCAAGAACCGCTTGTTTTGAATCCAAAGGTCAGCGAGAGTTTAGAAAATGGTCATGTGAAACCAAATAAGGACTTTTTAGATTAAGTTCCCTTTAAAGATGCTGATATTCGTAGAACTACACAGTCACTGCTATTAATAGAGTTTAAATTGGTCAGGAGATTTCTTATCCAGACAGGCCGCTGGCAAAGACACACGAGGCATATGTTGAAGCGACATCAAGCATCTCGCTGATTAGTTTGCGTCTCTAACGAATCAAATCAAACAAACAAAGAAATCTACATTCTCGCCAAACATATGTGAAGCCGAGGGGGAAAAAAGCAAATAAAAGAGATTTCTCTCCAAGCACGAATGCTGTCATAGATCATTTAACTGCTCTTTTCCGAAGCAAAGCACTGTGGGAAGGTGTCTTCAATCCCCTCTTCATAAAGGTGACTTAAAATTCTAAACTTTCTTTCTCCGCGTCTCGACTCCAAACACCGTCATAGATCATTTTCCATTTCATAGCTCACATTTCTGTTCTCTTTATTCATGAACAGCGTTTCTGTTTTTTTTTTCTTTCCTTTATTCAAAATAGCAAGATTGAGTCTGTCGCTCTGGAACAGAAATGAGATTACGGTCTTCCTCACTCTCTTCCGCACTTCTATTGAAAATATCCACTCGCAGGAATGTTTGAATTAATGTAATGCAAGGTGCGACGCCGAGTGTTTGACAGCGCCTCTCTTTCTCTGCAGTGCTCAATTATTAATGGCCCGATGTGCCATATTGATCGTCTGTTGCTGGAAACGTCTGTCGCTCTTTTAGGAATGGTTACACAAGGTTCATGTACTGTATATAGCTAGATAGATGCCGTATTCATTATGTGAGTGTGAGTGTGTATTTGTGCAGTGGGTAGACTTGAGTTCCTGCTATATTGAGCTGCTGAATCATAGGTGACGGTGATGATGATTGTGGCGATATATCTTACTGTCTGTCTGCTGGCTTCCTCTGACAGCGTTTCAGATGGTATCCTACCCTCACATATGCACTTAAAGAAATAGTTCAGGCAAGAATTGAAAAGTCATCTTGTACTCACTCTCATGTCATTGCAAACTTCAGATATGACTTTTTGAGTGGAACACCAAAGAAAAACTGGCCACTTTTGTTCCCAATATACAGTATTATAAAAGATTTCTATTTCTTTTTAACTTTCAATTCATCAAAGTATCCTGAAAAAACTGTGTTCGACACTGATAATAATAAGAAATGCTTTTGAGCAGCAGATCAGCCTATTAGAATGATTTCTGAAGGATCATGTGACACTGAAGATTAGAGTAATGATGCTGAAAATTCAGCTTTGCATCACAGGAATAAATTATATTTTAAAATATATTCAAATAGAAAACAGTTCTTTTTGAACTAATAAATGCAACCTTAGTGAGCATAAGAGGATACTTTCAGAAACACAGTGTAAGCAAGCAGGGTCTCAAGCTCATGAGGACCAAAAAAAGCACTATAAAAGTTTCATAAATGCAGTCCAAATGACTCATGCAGTTGTTTTGTGTGAGAAACGGACGGAAATTTAAGTCATTAGTCACTGAGAAACAGCTCGTGACCTTTGGCGACCCTCACAACCCACAGCGGATAATCCCCCGCTATATGCATCATATATGCAAATTATACAAACTGTTGCCTACTGTAATTTCTAGTTGATGTATGGGTGTTTCTTCAACTATGAGCATTTTGGGCCCTGTGGACTTTAGAGAGGATAAACTCTGAAAACACGCTTTCAAACTCTCACTAGTTTATTCATTTCGCCCACTAGCATTGCCCAACAGTGTACAGACCGTTTTAAAACATTTTAAATCAGTTTTTATTTCTTTTTATTGTTGTTTTTATTTCTTTTCTACTTTGAGAGAGAAAAAGAGAGAGAAAAAGAGAGACTACGTCCCCAGACGTAACAAGTGTGTTACAAGAGGAAATGTGAAATTTAAATACACTGGTTACATCTGCTGGATGTTTGAAAAGAAACTCAGACCCATTTAAAGGAATAGTTCACCCAAAAATGAAATTTACTGAAAACTTTCTCACCCTCAGGCCTTCCAAGATGTAGATTAGTTTGTTTCTTCATCAAAACAGATTTGGAGAAATGCAGCATTACATCACTTGCTCACCAATGAATCCTCTGCAGTGAATGGGTGCCGTCAGAATGAGAGTCCAACAGCTGATAAAAACATCACAATAATCCACACCACTCCAGTCCATCAATTAACATCTAAGTGAAAAGCTGCATGTTTGTAAGAAACAAATCCATCATTATGACATTTATAACTTTAAACTGTTGCTTCTGGTTAAAGTTCATAATCCATAATAACGCTTGCTCCAGTGTTGTGCTGTCACATCAAAATCCACTTTTGTTTAGAGCTGTTTAGGAGTATTTTTGCTTGTAAACGGTGCTTGATCTGTGCATATTTCTGTCCTGATTCAGAAGAAATTTTTTTTTTTTTTACTGGAGAAACTAATATAAAATAGAAGATGATATAAAAAAGAACACAAATAAATGAATATATAAATACATAAAAAATTATTGGCGACCCAAAACTTGTAATTGGTATTTGTGCATTTCTTTTCAACAGGGCCTTATTTTATGTTTTTAAAGGGGTCATATGATGCTGCTAAAAAGAACATTATTTTGTGTATTTGGTGTAATGAAATGTGTTTATGCGGTTTAAAGTAAAAAAAACACATTATTTTCCACATACTGTACATTATTGTTTCTCCTCTATGCCCCGCCTTTCTGAAACGCGTCGATTTTTACAAAACTAATCGGTCTGAAAAGCGAGGTGTGCTCTGATTGGCCAGATATCCAATGCGTTGTGATTGGCCGAATACCTCAAGCATGAGACGGAAATGTTACGCCCCTCACATACTGTTGATGCCGTGTCCAGCCGGAGCGACGAGGCATAAACATTAAAACCCATTACAAACGAGGCATTTGTAGCATCCAGTGGGGACATAATTACTCATTATAATGACTTATACTGTCTTTTTACGCATTGCGTTGCATCGCGCCACGTAAACAAAACCATGTCTGCATTTGTGATCGGAGAAATGACAAACAACAAGTGCTAACGTTAATCCACACTGCCCAAAACTCGCGTTTGAATCATCAGTGGCAAAAAGTTGATGTATTTCCTCAGCGACCAGCACGGATCAGCTCTAGGCATGATGAAGCGGATATCGTCCTCTTTTGGAAGGCCAAACTAAGTAGTTTCGCTTTCACAACGAAACACCGCGTCACACACGGCGGCCTCGAGTGAGCGGAGGCCGGAGGCCTAGAGTGAGCCGCGGCCTAGAGTGAGCGGAGACCGGCTTGAGTGAAGAGAGGCGGGCGGGCTTGAGGACGACGCGGCCGGCGGATTCGACGAAGGAGTTTCCGGCGGGCTTGCGGCAACCACATGTGACGACCACAGCGAGAATAAGTTACGCCTTCTTTCTTTGCGTGAACGTTTGGGCGGCGTTATGCAAATCTTCTCACATAGTGATGTAGACATGTGGGGGTGTGTTAGAACGAGCCATTTTAGGTAGGCGTGGTTGACTCTTAACTTTTATAAAGAATATCTCTTTTTTTCTATTTGAGACTTTAGTCTTTGCAACTTTACAGATCTTCTTTATGCACCAAGAGCTTGTAACACTCCAAAGAGAAAGGAAAAATTTTCTTTAAACAATGTGTTTATGAAGTGGAGGGATTAAAACTTTATATCCATCTCCTGGGTTTTGACTACACCAGGAACATATTAAAAGAATCTGAAGGGAAAATAATTGTACTGTATAATTTCAAAATTACTCTTATTATTTGTACACGCAGCACTGGGGGCTCTGGGACTCCAAACACAAAGGAAGTGAAGTCAATTACAATCAGTTGAATTTGTTTTTCGCTCTTAATTTCTCTCTATCTCTCGCTCTGTTTGGGTTTGAAAAAAATCAATAAATGTACAAAGGCACTAAACTATTATACATGTGCTCAAACTTTATGAAAGTTAGCCGAATTTATCAAAATAAGCAATTATTGTCACATCACGCACATGCAGGGTCAGTGTAGAAAATTAGCTTGAATCCAATATGAGTGTTTTTTTAAACTTCACATTGAATTCCGCTCACACCGCATTGCATCTGTATGTGTGTTTGTTCTGAAGCGGGAGGAGTGAGTCTTTTGTCGCAGTCCCTGTTGCATCCCTGCGTGCGTGTGTTTGTGTTTCGGAACACCCTTAACGATTGACCTCTATCTTCCTGCAGTTGATTAGAATCTTAATGTGTCGTAATATTATTTGCTCAGATCAGTTCATTTCCCTGAGGTCTCTGTGCCGAGAGCTGCCATGGACCGAGTCAGTTTGATTCGTTCATTTGGTCGTGTCAAACTTGTTTTCTGAACTCAGGCGTGGATCATCGAGTCTGCATGGAAATTGAATTTAGTATGATTTGCAGTTAGTATGAATAACGGTTCTGTTGCTCAAACTGTAGAGTATGCTGCTAGCAACACCAAGGTTGAAGCCCATTTGAATGCAATATGAATCAGTTTAAGACTCGCTACTGATGATGGCAGAGAGAAGGCAAATATAAATATATATAAATTATATATATACTGTATATATCAATTTATGCAATGTTTGAATAAATATGTGGAACATTATGCAATAAATATTAATTCTTAAATTATACAATATTAATATTAATTAAAACAAAATACTAATTATAAAATTAGTATTACATACAGTAAAACACAAAAGAAGAAAACAGTAAAATTACATACAGTAAAATGTTAAACCATTTACAGTCTTTTATTCTATAAGGTAACATACAGTTCACCAAATAACAATTTTTTACTGTAGCATTTTAACAGTATTTTTCTGTAAATTACAATTTTACAGTGGTAAACACCTTTTGGAATCAAATAAAACAAGCCCAAAATGTGACGCTAAAGCACATATATACAGTAAAATTACACACAGTGCAATGTTAATTCATGACAATAATGCAATAAACATTCATTAACACAACATCCCAATGTACATTACTGATGACAGAATTAGAACAAACTAAACTATATAAAATATATCCATATGTAAAGAGTCATGCAGGGACTTAGGAATGTCCTTCTACACTGTAAATTATATGATAATTCATAGTCCAAAAACCATGAATTTGACAGCATTTTACAGTAAAATTTAATACAATACAATGTTAAACCATTTACAGTCTTTTATTCTATAAGGTTACATACAGTTTACCAATTAACATTTTTACTGTAGAATTTTTACTATATTTTTTTCTGTAAGAACTACAACTTTTTTACAGTGATTCCTGTTGAAACTGAACAAAACAGCTCAAAATGTGACTCAAAAACATCCCTAAATTGAATAATTGCACTATTCTGTCACACACAACATCCCAATGTACATTACTGATGACAGAATTAGAACAAACTAAACTATATAAACTATATCCATATGTAAAGAGTCATGAAGGGACTTAGGAATGTCCTTCTACACTGTAAATTATATGATAATTCATAGTCCAAAAACCATGAATTTGACAGCATTTTACAGTAAAATTTAATACAATACAATGTTAAACCATTTACAGTCTTTTATTCTATAAGGTTACATACAGTTTACCAATTAACATTTTTACTGTAGAATTTTTACTATATTTTTTTCTGTAAAAACTACAACTTTTTTACAGTGATTCCTGTTGAAACTGAACAAAACAGCTCAAAAACATCCCTAAATTGAATAATTGCACTATTCTGTCACTTCCGAAAACCAATCACATACTCACGTCCCAAACACCTTGACCAGTTACATGCCCTCTAACTCCCGATAAAACTCTTGAACTTTCAAAAGAACGATGCTCTCAGACTTGTGAACTCCTCATGGAGATGTTTATGCTCAGCGGTGTGAAACGGCAGATAATGAAAGCGTGTAGATGGATGGGGACTCGGAGGAAGCTGACGCAGCAGGTGAACCTTTACCTTCCCCTCCAGGTGTTTCTGTACGAGGGAATCGGGTTTAAATATAGTCGATCGATATAGGAGAAAACATTACTGGACGCCTTCAGGCGGCAGTAGAAATGTATCATTACAAACACACCACATTTAACTCATCCATATTAAATATAGGGTGAACTTGGGTAAATTGGGACACTTTTTACCATTGAGATGTCTAGGAAAAATCCTGAATTAACCCCAGCAAAAGTAAGAATATATTTAAAATGGTCCAGCCAAACGTCAGTGCAAATATGAGGTGTGTGAATGAAGGTCTTTTGTCGGTTTCATGTTGCCTTTCTCTCTCTCTGTCATTCTTTCCATGACAGATGTTACAGTGTCTCGAGGGTTTTTATTGGACAGTGCAGAAAGAATGGTGGGGCTGTTTATATTTATCTCTCGCTCATACACACACACACACACACACACACACACACACACACTCATTCAGTCACAAGCCCTTCCTGTGACCTTCATAAGTGTCATTACAATGGCTGTCAGACTGAATGGTGAAATACACACTATAATGGACACACACCACATAGACATATGGCTAACTCATGTATGGATAAATCCCAACCTTAATGTGGTTGGTTGATGAAGCATTAAAACAATTAACGGATAGAGGTCATTTGAGATGGGAATCTCTGTAATGGCCGAATTGTCATTGTATCGTCTGAGCTGATCTCTCTAACAATGATCCAAACACTTCACAGAGATCTTTTGACATTCAAACACATTCTTTAAAGGAACAGTTCACTAAAAATGAACATTATGTCACCATGTAGAGACCCTCATGTTTATTTCTTCAGTTGAAGGGATAGAATGGTAACCAAACAGTTGATGATAGCCATTGACTTCCACACAATTTTTTCCATAATATAGAAGTCATTGGCTACCGTCAACATTTTGGTTACCAACATTGAACTTTAAATAGAAAAGGAGATATTTAACAAAATGTCCATGCTGCTTTTTTTCCTATACAATGAATGTGAGCACTGTGATATTTGGGGTCAAGCTCCAAAATATATATATAAAAAAAAAAACATGATGAAAATTATATTTGATGACATAGATATCAAACATGATATCAGTGAGATTTCAGAGCTGCATAAAGCAGAGGATGAAATTTCCAGTGAATTAAATAACAATAACATTTGAAATTTAAATTTCATTTTGTTCCATATTGTAGTTTGTTGTATAAACTACATTTATAAAGAAGATTTGGAGTTTAAATAAAAGAGCTGTACAGCTACTATACAGACATGAATTTACATTTCCTTCAGCCTGAGGTGTATTCATTTCACTTTTGGTGTGAAAGGGCTTTTACATTTGTAAAAGAAGAATTTGTTTATATTAAAAACAAACAAGCCCTGCCTAGATTTAAAAAGTAACTCAAAAGTAACGTAAGGCATTACTTTCCATAAAAATCAACTAGGTCTAAGTAACGTAATTAGTTACTTTTTAGGGAGTAACGCAATATTGTAATGCATTACTTTTAAAAGTAACTTCCCCCAACACTGATGCTAAAAACAGTTGCGCTGCTTAATATTTTGGTTGAAAATTATCTTTTTTTTTTTACAATTCTTTGATAAATAGAAACTTAAAAAGAACATAATTTATTTGAAATAGAATCTTTCTAACATTATACATGTCTTTACTGTCACTTTTCATCAAGTGAATGCGTCTTTGCTGAATAAAAGTATTAGTTCCTTTGAAAAAAAAAAAAAGATCCCCTTGCTGACCCCAAACTTTTGAACAGTCGTGTACAACTTCATGTTCTTTCCGGAGGAAATGTTTACATCAGTAGTGCTTCAGCATGCGGATGAATGGTGGCCTGTGAACCATGAATACAAGCAGGAATGACATGAAACTTGAAATTTTCTGCCAAATCGAACCCGACAGCTCTGAATTACTCTCATTATTGTAAGTTTACTGTAGTGAATTGGTAGAGTGGTACAGTGATTTTCAAAACTCTTAATGGTCATTTTCTAATGATGATTATGATTGAATGGGTTGTTCGTTATAAATGTACTGTAGCATTGGCTGTTTTCAGATGTTCATCATAAATATAACATTGGCTCTTCATTACAATCTCGTAACATCTGAGCTTTATCGTCTGCTCTCCTGCTGTTTCTGAATCTTCTTGAAACATTTGTTCTAATCTGCGACTTGCTCTCCCAGAACTGTTTTCTTATGTCTCCCAAACATCATTTCTTTTAAATGTTTAACTTGACACACTCCTGCAGCGTTTCATTGGACTTCCTCAAAACACATTTGATATATACCGGCATATTTAATGCAGCATTCGCTTTGTTTAGCTGGAACTCATCTGAGCTTTATCGTCTGCTCTCCTGCTGTTTCTGAATCTTCTTGAAACATTTGTTCTAATCTGCGACTTGCTCTCCCAGAACTGTTTTCTTATGTCTCCCAAACATCATTTCTTTTAAATGTTTAACTTGACACACTCCTGCAGCGTTTCATTGGACTTCCTCAAAACACATTTGAGATATACCGGCGTATTTAATGCAGCATTCGCTTTGTTTAGCTGGAACTAATGTCGTAATCCTTCCTTTGTTCTTGTGTATTCCACAAAAATGTCACATCTAGATCTCATCCAGTGTGCGATTTAAAAATGTGAGTCACAAAGGCTTGCTTGAGAGAGATAGAGAGTGACAGAGAAAGAGAGAGAGACAGGCACATAAAGGTGATTTCCTATGCATAGCATGTTAATGTGTCTGTGTTAGGGAAATGGATTGGTCTATACATCGCTTAGCTTAGAAGACAATAGATCATTTTGTTCCATAAAGCCTTCCTGGCTGCATCTTGAATCATACGACACACACACACACAACATCTGGAGAAGAAAGAAGAATTCTCCATAGAGCAAACAGACACTCCCTCACTCACAACGCAGACACACACGCACACACAGCGCTTTTGCCCATTTGTCTGACCTTGTGGTGAGAAATCCCATGAATGCAACCACATTAACCCTTCTAACACACACACACATAAACATACATTTTTATTAGGGGTGCTAATTTAATGAATTAATATAGAATTACAATACCAAAAAGTTATATCTAAATGCAGTTTGAAAAATATTTTAAGATATATTTTGGATATTATTAGATAATATCTCTACTTTTTAAATTATTTGTATCTAATAATTTATCTAAAAAAATTCATTTATATAAGTTATTAATATAATGCAGTGTTATTTTAGTATCATTGAAATACAGTTTTTTTATTATTTTGAATCAGTTTTGAATCATTTTAGTTTTAGTAATTTAGTTTGTTTTTTGTCATTTTTAGTCTTTTTTTGTTTTGTTTTTTAATGTCTATGTAGTTCTTTTTCTTTCTTTCAGTTTTAGTTTATTTTAGTACATCAAGTAAAACTAAATTAAAATTAGAAATGTTGCCCAATAAAGAAAATAAAAAAAAGAGAAATAAAGAAATGCTTATATTTTATTTCAGTTAACATTTATTTCAAGTAATGCATTTTTAATGGTTTTAGTTTGTTCCAGTTTTAGTATTAATTAGCTATAATAACTCTTAAATATTCATTTGTATTGTATATAAATATTGTTATTTAATACTTATATGATTTAGATAAATGCATAATTTACATTTACATTATTTTATTGCTTATGTTCAATAATATGGAAGTTAAACAAACAATATACTGACTAAGTAAATCGGTGCGCATTATTCCACATTAAACAATATTTTTAAACAATAGTATGCTACATTGTCACATGACTGGCATGTTTCATTCAGTCAGTAGTGTCCAGTTATCATCTTTTAAATTATAAATAAGAGCTATTTGAAATTGTAGTGAAATTTTATGCACAGATGTCTTAACTTTTGCCTGCCTGATCAAATAATAGTCAAAAGATGCTAACATTGTAACTGATTTTACTTCAGGTTCATCCTAATGTAAATGAAGGAATTGCATTGCACACTGCACCACGGGAAACCGTATTCTGTGCAATGTGTTTTGTTGAATACTGCAGATTTAGCAAATGTAGTAGGTCAATATAAAGAAAACATGCATGCTGCAGTAAAAATAGCCTCAATATAGCCATTGACTTCCAAAGTCACTTTTTGTAAAGCTTTTTTGATGCTTAATTCTCATTTTAGGGCTTTTCTCAGCAAATATTGATCTATGTGATTAATTTGATTAATTAAATGCCATACCATGTAATCAATTCAATTAAAATTTGCAAATGATTGACAGCCCTAATTTTAATGCTTTCAGGTTCTTTTTCATAGGATAAAAACACCTTGTAGCATAGCAGCTAAAGAGACAGGGATGTCTTAACTTGGACCTTCATACGCTTCTGCTAAGAGAAAACAAGGGTGAGTGATGTGTTTCAATCGAGGTGGGAAAAGGGCTTCTCACGTTTCACAGTGTGGCCATTTGAAGGCTCATGGGCCTTGAGTCGACGCTTTAGGTTTTTTATGGTTGGCCCACTGAGGTCATAACATCCACAGCAATGATGCGATGAGACAGTCTGTCACCTGTGGACTCACTCAAGTCTAAATGGACCTGCGCACACATACTGTACATGCATGCTAATTTTTCCATATGCACACACACACACGCACTCATCTGAGCAGACGGCAGGAACTGAAGTGGAGAGAACATCATATGAAAACTCAAGTGACACCTTATGATTTATTATTTTGATTTTGAATGCATTTTATCTAATTACTTTGCAGAATCCACTAGTAATTTATTGAGTATAGCTGCCTATTATATCCTGGCTTATGCTAGATATTTAATGACAATAAGATGTATTGTATTGGAACACGGCCTAAGAAAGTCTATAATACCTGTGGGAAGTGATCCCATTCATCTCAGTGGCAGTTTGTACGCTTGTGCAGGACTCCTGGGAAGTCAGACGGGAAGAAAGGAGTCCATTTCACGCTTTTAAGAACTTGCAAAGCAGAATCAGTCACTATTAAAACATCTACTATGAATTTTCAATTTATGTGTTGCTTGCAACCAGAATTATTATAGTTAACCAAAACTGTAAAAAAAAAATAATAATAATAATAATAATAATTTCCGCTATTAACTGAACTAAACATTAACTGAAATAAAAATTGCCACATGTACAGATCAAATTTATTGTTTTATGTAATTGTTTGTAAAGAAAAAAAAACTCTAAGAAAAAATAGTTCTATGAATGATTTTGCATAATAATTTCTTGTGATGTTACATAAATTACAGTAATAATAGCAAAATATGTAAATATTTGTATTGTGTCTGAGTCCACTTTGTAGTCTGAGTTGAGTTCAAGCCTAAAACCAATTGAGTTGGGGCATGTCATATCTTAATTTTGTTGTTACTTTTTTATTATTATTTTTTAATCTTTTATCTTTTATGTTAGACATGATGTCCAAAATGTCAGAGTCCATGTCAAGTTCAAGTACAAGTTTACATTACTGCATGTCAAGTCTGATTGAATTCATAATTGCACATATATATATATATATATATGTATGTACAAACATATGTAAATATCGTAAATTGTTTTCTGTCACATACTGTTTGCATTTACATGTAAGCATTTGCAGTTTAGCAACATTCAGTTTCTTAAAATTGACTTAATTTCTAGGTTCGTGCGCAAACAAACTGTTGTGGTTACTTTGAAATCACATTTCTCAAGATTTTTTGTGAAAAATTTGAAAGAGAACTGTTACAGTATCTATAGTGCATCTATAGTTGTGGGCAATGTCAACACAGATGCCCGCTTTCTCCACCAGCAAAATAATATATTTCAGAGACTTTTGTACATGCTAATCTTAATCTTATTATTTTAGATTGATAGACTGTAAATTAGGACGTGTTTGTTAAGTTTTAAAGAACTGAATAGAAATGCAGTCACCAAACTTTGCACAATGCTCAACTACTTTTCTCAAATCTGCTCTTAAAACCTTTTTTTTTTTGCTTGTGTGTGAGTGTGGCAGGAATGTACAAAGACTGAGACAATCCAGCAGATGAGAACATTGTTTCTTAAACCCTTTTTTTTTTTTTTTTTTGTGAAGCCAGTTCTCATGTATGTCTGACATGAGAACTGGTGTTGTCAGAGCCAAATCAAGAATTCCCTGATTAGCCAAAGCAGCAGCATGCGGCGAGGATGTTTCAGCTGTGAATAATGCCTCAAAGCGGGAGCGCAGTGCAGAGCTCTACAGATGCTGTGAAGCTGAAAGTACAAGAGCCAAGAACTAAGTAAACTTCAATATAAGTCTAAGGGAAGTCTGCTAGAGAAAATAAATAGAGGTATTTTAGGAACAGGAATGAAACCTTCTTCTGCTGACGTCACAGTCTGGTCCCCCGTCCCCGTGATTCATGGCACATCCTTTGAACCCTTATTCATTTTACTATACAAGCGCTGAAATGCAGCGGGTCAAGATTATTCCGGTCTCTTTATAATTCCAGAAGCTCATCCGGAGTTTCTCTCAGGGCTCATTTCAGAATGATGATGAGCTTGGAACACAAAATAATGTTCTTTTTAGCAGCAACATATGACCCCTTTAAGTGAAATGAATTAAGTGGCGTGTCACGGTCCAGAGGTCGTCTCTCCCTCTGTTAATAAAGTTCAGAAAGTAGGTGAGGACAATGCCAAATAGGCTGTGATGTTTAGTGCATTTCAGGCATACATGAAGTCCTGGTAGTCACACACACACACACACACACACACACACACAAGCAGTCAGTCTACCTCACAAGGGAGTCCCCTCATTTAAAATTCTCTCCTCACATGCATGGCTGTGCTGCGACAATTTGCTGTGAAGAGCAACATGGGAAATGTGAAATGGGACATATTTTATACCCTATACATGCATATATGGTGAGTGGATGTTAAGCCCTGGCAGGAAATATATACTAAAGTAACAGTGCTTGCAACTCATAAAGAACAAATTTAAATTGTTACATAAATTGTAAAAAATATTATAATGTAAATTAAGTTTGAATCGAATGTAAGAATGGCTTTATGAATGATTTTACACTGAATATTCGTTGCTAATGTTTCATGAATAAAAGCTTTGTTTATAGACTATTTGTGGGTGGCTGTTTGTTGTTTCACCTATCAATTCGTGTCGATAAAGTATAATAGGGTAAATCCTGTATAGTGATATATATAGTGCTGGCATAAAGCAAGTAGTGCATACACTTGTAGCTGTTAAGTCTCTTTGTAAGTCATTGTAAGCCCTTTTTGAGGCACACGCAAGCGCACAAAATTTTAATTTTAATTTTATTTTATTTTTACAAGATTTTTATTTTTTTTAAACTTCGAATTTCAAAGTACGAAAATACATTTTCTGGTACCCATTTTATAGACGTGCAAATAATTTTTGGACTACATGCTCTTAAGTTTTATGTTAATATTTATACATTGTACCAAAAACAGTGAAGAAAACATGTTTTTGTTGATTTTTTAAATAATTTGATTTAAGGATTTAAACTTTGCATCAGAAAAATTAAATGAAAAAGATGCACATTTGAGGTCAGTAAGATTTAAAAAAACAAAAAACAAATTAATATTCAAGAAGGTTGCATTAAATTGATCAAAAGTGACAGTAAAGACCTTTATAATGTTACAAAATATTTCAAATATATCAAATAAATGCTGTTCTTTTGAACTTTCGATTTATTAAAGAATCCTGAAAAAAAATCAAGTTTTCACAAAAAATTTAGGCACAACTGTTTTCAGCACTGATAATAGAAAGAAGAAATGGGTGGATATACCAGTAACATTATGATGTAATGTTATGCAAATGTTATTTTCTTTACAGCACAGCGAAGCAAAAGAAACTCATAAAATATTGTAATCATTTCCTTTAATAATGGGTACGAAGAGGGAAAATTAGTTGATATATTGGTGTTGTTTGTAATCTTTTTAATCTCACTTTGGATGAGTGTGTGTGTGTGTGTGTGTGTGTGTGTGTGTGTGTGTGTGTGAGACCATAGGGGGTGAGGGTGCGGGGACTGATGGTCGTTAATCTCCGTTTGTCCTTGAGAAGGTGGAGCAGTCTTGCCCTTCTGCCAGCCATTTGCGATGCCAGCCACACACACACGGTGTCCCTGTATGCACTAATTGTACTCTGATGCAAATATATATCAAGACGTTCCCTATCTGTCCACCCCACAAACACAGCGCACACATTAAGACACTCTCCATCTCTGATGGTGATTAAACTCGGTCCCTGCAGGGTTTGGCTCCTGACTGCCCATAATAACCCACTCGCTCAGTCTCATATTCATCTGATTGCTGTCCACCACCCCCCATCTGTCCGTCCTGAATGACACGCCCCTCTTTTGCACATTTTATATGAAAGAAAAATACAAAGACAGTGAAAAAAGATCAGAAAATAACTCGTAAAATCTTATAGAACCCAATATGAATCTGTGACAATTAGACCAAAATATTAAAAACAATACCAAAATTTATAACAGTATACCAAAACCATAACAATTTGCTTATGTCTAATTACATACTGTATATGATTATATAGCTTTAGCAAATACAGATATGAAAACAATATAAACATATAGAGAGCAAAAAGCATCTAAATAGACAAAAAAAAAACACAATAACTGATCATATATAATATAATATGCTGACCAAACCACCACTGAAACACTAAACATGCACTGCAAATGTTTATTGCTAACAACCTCGGGGTATAAACTGCTTTCATTTTGTGATGCTGTTTGTGAGTAGGATGTTATTCTGATTAAGATGAATTACAAGAGCAGCGTTTGTGGGAAAAGGATTTGCAACCCCTCAAAGATGAATTTCCCACATACAGTCACCTGGAAAATGAATTATGCTGATGACTTCATGCTATTCCTTCTAAATTTTCAATGAATAATCCATTCCACAGTAGAATGCACTGGCGAGTGATGTTGTCACATACATACCTATAGTATGCATATAATCAGCTTCTGCCTGGATGCACCCGGCCTTCCAGCGAGATTTCATAACAGCTTTTGAATGCTAATGAAACAAATGCAGGCCATAAACATTTGAAGAAATGACCCGAGCCTGTCGTTGTCACCTTGCATCACACATGTGGAGGGCTAGTCTTAGAATGCTAATTCAGGTTATTTTTGTATGAATACATTTTATATTACTTGCAAATTGTAGTCGGTTACTGATTCCAAATTACATGACAAAAATTTAATTTAGTAATGTAATCCACTGCATTACACATTTTAGGTAATATAATCGGACTACTTTTTGATTACTTTTGATCCAACTCGTTTATCACATTGATTTAAATAGGATAATCTTGTACCATATTGATATACAAATAAGACTTTCTGAATGTATATTAGAAGTAGGCTATTTTGGATAAGAAAATTTAAAAGATGAATTAGGGAGAATAAATAAATGTGACGTGACATGTGGCCAAGTATGGTGACCCATACTCAGAATTAGTGCTCTGCATTTATCCCATCCAAAGTGCACACACACAGCAGTGAACACACACACACACCATGAACACACACCCGGAGCAGTGGGCAGCCATTTTTTTTGCTGCGGTGCCCGGGGAGCAGTTGGGGGTTCAGTGCCTTGCTCAAGGGCACCTCAGTCGTGGTATTGAAGGTGGGAGAGAGTGCTGTACATTCACTCCCCCCACCTACAATCCCTGCCGGTATGAGACTCGAACCCGCAACCTTTTGGTTACGAGTCCGACTCGCTAACCATTAGGCCACGACTTCCCCGATTATTATGAATAATGAATGGCTACTGAAAAAGTAATCATGTAATAAATGAAAAAGTAAGTCTGATTACAAATATTTTAAAATGTAATATAATCTAATTACAAGTACTTAGTTTTGATCTGATCAGTAATCAGTTACTACCCAGCATATATACCAATCAAGATTTGCCCAGAAAAAGCAGAGAAAATATAAAAATCTAGTTTGTACAACTATAACCTGCATCTGGCCTTCTACAATACATACACCTAACTTTGTGAAACTTTTTAACATAACGTTTGAACTTACAAGTTAAGAGGAAAGTTTTCACAATTCTTTAGATATTCAGGAGTTGGAACAGTGAAGTTTGAGTAATTAAGAATTAAATTCATGTGTTTCGTGCAAGTTATGTGCAGTAGGTCTCTCACTCTCACTGGATGTCCTTTTCCTGCTCGTTTTGATCTTACTGAGACTCACTGAGGTTAATAATGCTGCACATTAATATTTTATCAGACTTCTCAATTAAAGCTTTATTTGCAGGAGAAGATTTCCTCTATAATGAATTCTCTCTTTCACTTGATCAAACACGCACACACACATTCTTTCTCTCCACTTCCAAGCTCACAATCACATATATAACACACGTAGGTAGTGTGTGTTTGTGTCGGTAAGGTTTTGTCTTCACTGTGGGGAACAGATGTTCCCACAAAGACAGTAAAACCTGAAATCACTTACATTGTGGAGTCAGCTGATGATACCCATGAGGAAAACGGCTTCATATAAACATACTCAATAATTATCTAAAAATGCACAGAGATTTCAGAGAGGAATAGTTTTATGCATATATAAATAACATTAGATAAAGCATTAGTTATAATTAGCCAAAAATAAAAATATTTGGAGCATTTATTTATCTAACTTATGTTAACTTAAAGATACACTATTGATGATGCTAGTTCATAGTGCATCAACTAATGTTAGCTTTTTAATATTAACGGAATAGTTCACCCAGAAATGAAAATGTACTCACCCTCAGGCCATCAAAGATGTAAATGAGTTTGTTTCTACATCAGATTTGCAGAAATGTAGCATTACATCACTTGCTCACCAAAGGATCCTCTTCAGTGAATGGGTGCCGTCAGAATGAGAGTCCAAACAGCTGATAAAAACATCACAATAATCCACAAGTAATCCACACCACTCCAGTCCATCAGAAAACATATTGTGAAGTGAAAAGCTGCATGTTTGTAGGAAACAAATCCATCATTAAGATGTTTTTGACTTCAAACCATTGCTTTCGGATAAAATTAATAATAATTTCTCCAGTGAAAAAAAATCTGAATCAGGAGAGAAATATGCACAGATCTAGCACTGTTTACAATCAAAAACAGTCCAAAACAGTTCATGTGATATTGAACTGTTCAAACAAATATTGTGATGATTTTCAGCTGTTTGGACTCTCATTCTGACGGCACCCATTCACTGCAAGAGGATCCATTACTGAGAAAGTGATGTAATGCTAAATTTCTCCAAATCTGATGAAGAAATAAACTAATCTACATCTTGAGGGTGAGTACATTTTCAGCTAATTTTCATCTTCGTTGAGCTATCCCTTTAAAATATATTAGTACATGTAGAAATTATTATCAAGATTAATAAATGCTGCGAAAGCATTATTCATTTTGATTAGTCAATTGTGGTGTTCGACACGTATTTGTGAATAATGATCGTTGCCCATGGCAACACTGTATAACTCACCAATTATCCCGGAAACATGTGTTCCAACATAGTCGTGCTCGTGTTCGCTCTGCAGTCTCTACAAGTAAAATAATACAATCACTGAAGCTCGAATCAATATTAGAGGAACATGTATTTATTTATTTATTCAGTAAGTAGTCATTCAATAAGCCAGATAATGTTCAGCCAGATGAGCATTATCATAAAAATAAACCCCTTTATGAGACTGTAAGACCTGATACAAGTGCTTTTTTGCTATAATGACCACCGACTGTACATTAGCGTATAAAACCCCTGTAACGTGTTACCAAAGTACCATTAGCTGAGTATAAAAATAAAATGGCAATGGAAAGTCACCAGCATGACAGAAAAATTGTGTTGGTGTCTCTTCTACATGCTTCCAACTGGCCTGAAGAAATGAAGAACTTCCAGTTCTCTTCATCTGTTAGGCAAATCTGTCTCTATTTCGCTTTTACGCTTTCATTTTGTAGCTCAGCACATCACGCACAACCCCAATTGCACATATAAACTCCAGAGACATGCATAAAGCATAAAGCATCACCGGCACACACACACATGATCTTCATCAAATGGCCTTGACACTTCAACACACGCTTTTGCACAGTTGAATTCCTGCACAATCCTGAGACCTGTTAGTTCATTTGTCGTTTTCTTAATTTATTTACATGTACACATTTCATGGCAAAGGTGCCAGCGGTGTTTCCTCTACCTCTTGTTGATGTATCCTGACAGTGTCTTCAGGCTTTAGCGCCGCACACACACGCTCAAACACGAGCGCTCGCTCTCGTAATGGCTCCTGTGCGGCTTCTGCTTTGATAAAGCATGCCTACATCCCAGTCCAGACTCGACTAGAGGAATTAATCAGTTTGGACCATCATGTTCCCTTTCCAATCAGACAAATCCAGGCGCTCCCGGATCAAAAGGAACACGGGCCATGAGGAACAGCTGTCGGAGGCAAACTCATTTAAACACAACCCTAAAACAACAAACCTGCTCTCCAAAGACTGACCCTGCGTTCCATTTCACAAATTGGTTTACCAAACAAATCATTCCAAACCGTTTGGAGCGATATTGCACAGACGGATATCCAAACACAGATCCCGAGTCAAAATGTTCTGATGCTGAAGCCCAAATCTAAGACTTAACAATATTCCGTGTTTATAGGCCTACAATATGCAATCGTTAACTCAATTTGTATTCATTATCAGAGCTCTATGTCTTCTTCAGGAGGTCAAACTAAATATTACATGTTGTGTTATTTGACGTTTATTTTATTAACATTTGCAGTTCACCAAAAGTTGTCTGGATACAATTAAAACCTTAATTTGCCCACTTTTGTGATTTTCTACTAACAAAAAGAACTGATAAACATGAAATAAACATTATGGAATATTAAGCTAAACGTTTTAATAATACAAAATTAAGGCTGAATGAGAAACGGTTACAGATTTAGCCTAAATGAAGTTGTCAGTCAGCAGAGGCTAGCTAGATTAGGACAAAATATTAGTTTATACAAATTGATACGAATAAATAAACACACACACACTACTAGTTTAGGGTCAGTAAGATTTTTTTTTCTCTCGTAAACCTGCATTTATTTGATGCAAAATACAGCACAAATGGTACAAAAAATGAAAAATATTATTACAATTTTAAATACCAGCTTTTTATTTTTATATATTTTTAAATGTAATTTATTCCTGTGATCAAAGCTGCATTTTCAGCATCATTACTCCAGGCTTCAGTGTCACATGATCCTTCAGAAATCATTCTAATATGCTGATTTGATGCTCAATAAATATTATTATCAATGTTGAAAACAGATGTGCTGCTTCATATTTTTGTGGAAATTGTGATTTTTCTCAGGATTTTTTGATGAATAGAAATTTTAAAAGAACAGCATTAAGTTGAAGTACATTATAAAAGTCTTTATTGTCACTTTTGATCAATTAAATGTCATTACTGAATAAAATATTTATATAATAGTTAATTGAATAGTTTCTTAAAATAAGTCTTAAGACGTCAAGACTACAATTTGGGTAAAAACTGTAAAAATCAGGGACAATTTTTTGGTCATTAAATTTAAAATGTTCTTCAATATTAATATCCTACAATAAACGGACTAACAATTGAACACACTTTTATTTCTGCATAAACCCCTTCTGTTCAGCAATACATCTATGATGCATGCAAAGTTGTTTTCTGGTCTTTGTGAGACTGAATGTTTCTTAAAAAGTTAAAACTGCGATGTACAAATGCCTGTGAATATTTAAAATCAAATATCACAATGTCGATATCAGTGTACTAGGAAAAATACCAGCCAGAACCTCAGAGAAATTCTTCTGATAAAGAATGAAATGAAGTAGGGATGAAATATATTACCAGCAGACAAGATTGAGAAGGAGAGATTGAGAGAGAGAGGTGAGCCTTGATATTAAAAAAGACAAGAATGAAAGGTGACAGACAACTAAATCTCACCTATACGCAATAATATCTTCTCATTTCACACACACACAGACACACACTCCTGCTAGCACACACCCACAACGCCCTGACAATGTTGTTAATATGAAGTTTTAATTATTTAAATGGATAAAATGTCTCCTCTGGTTTCATGGCATCTCTGCTGAATCTCGGCGTGAGATTCAATTACATTAATAACCAGTGATTTGATTCTGACCCACATTATGGGTTCTATTAAATTCACATTATTTGGGTTGAGGTGAGAGAGATCTTCAGAAGCAGAGGGGGATGTGTGTGTGTGTGTGTGTGTGTGTGTGTGTGTTTTGATGTGAAAATCAAGCCTGCATCTGTACTGCCAGTGGTGATGCAACAAAATTACATCCCTCCCATTATAATCAACAATTTGGCATACATGCAGTGGAGACGGCTTCATTTATTATAGTTTTGCCACTCAGTGAAAGCCCATACAACAAAAACATGCACGCCCATTATATATATATGGATGTGTGTGTGTGTGTGTGTGTTTGTGTGTGTTTTGATGTGAAAATCAAGCCTGCATCTGTACTGCCAGTGGTGATGCAACAAAATTACATCCCTCCCATTATAATCAACAATTTGGCATACATGCAGTGGAGACGGCTTCATTTATTATAGTTTTGCCACTCAGTGAAAGCCCATACAACAAAAACATGCACGCCCATTATATATATATATATATATATCTTCAGTTCATATATTTAGGCAGTTATGTATTTATATTATATTATAGAAAATGTTTAAATTTTAAATATAAATACATATATAAATATATAATGTATTTAAAATATTTAGTATGACATTGTTATTTAATTTATTGTAATGAATTTATTATTTATTTTATTTTATTTATTTAAACACTGTATTTATAAAAAAATATGCCTAAATATATGTAAAATGTATACGTGGGCAGTTTATTTTAATACAATAATAAAATGCATAATTATTGCAAGTATTATAATTTTGTTTTATTTCTCATATTTATTTATTTATTTATTTATTTACTTAACACAAACATTTGCCAAATATATGAAAACTACATGTATTAATAATAATAATAATAATAATAATAATAATAATAATAATAATAAATTATATTATTAGATATTTTCTGCTATTTTGCCCAAGTTTGTGGCATAAAAAATAAAAACAGAATGTATTTAATAAAAAAAAATTTTTTATTTTTTTATCATTTCATATGTTATAAAATATAGCTACATATAGATATGTTATCAATTCATACACTTAAAAAAAATGTACTTCTCTACCAGGACATTATCCATTAGTTTCATGGAAAATTCCATTAACTCTAAAACACAATGCAATGCAGTGCAAAATTAAAAATAAAATAAAAATCAATATGCAAAATTAATTCATATTAATACAGTACATCAAGCCCTATTTTTACAGATTTTTTTGAGTGTAGGGTGCATGGATACAAAATGTATTTAATACAATTTACTTGCAATGGAAACAATACAGTCGTCAGTGAAGTGCAACCTTTTAACCTGTACTAGTATTATGTGCATTGCGTTTCAATGTTCTGTCGTGCTGTTTTCAGCATAGACACAGTGTCATAACACTGATGTTTTATTCGTCCAGCTGGAGGAGAAACGCATGTAAGCGCACTAGCCTCAGCTCTCTCTGTCTGTCAGATGCACACAGGCACATACATTATGTTCGGAGGGTGCGGTGTGTGATAAACCAAGGGATTTAGGTTCATTCCCAGCATTCCCTTCACTCTCATTATGATCCCCGTGAGAATTCCTCTCACGCAGCGTGAAGCACAAGTGCGCAGGGAATATCTGCGCTGCCGTGTGTGTGTGTGTGTGTGTGTGTGTGTGTGTGTGTGTGCGGCAGCTCCATAACTTGTACCCTACTGTGGTTAAACATATAATCATCCATAACCTTCTAAAATGGCCTATATCTTCTTCTCTAGCACGCACACACTCAAGCAAGGCTGTTTACTCACAGCATGTGAATTATCAGACCCAGAATGTTCCCAGCATGGCATCGTGGGTAATGTGACTTTTCAGCATGGGTCCACTGCAATCATACACTTAGAGAAAGAAAGAACAGGAAAGAGAGAGAAGAAAGACACAAAGCAAGAGAGATAGACTGTAAGGAGAAAGACTGATGATCGCTGGAGAGAAGAATGCAAGGGAAGAAAAGAGAGAATGTGAGATGTATTTTACATTAAATGAGTTTAGGGTCTCTGCGGCGTCATTTGTGGAAGAATTTCTCTTTACTTCCAAGACTGTGAAGCTTTTTTTAGAGCCTAGTTGTGTTTGTGTGAACAGTAATTATTTTTAATGTTTTCAGACTGGTATTACTGTAAATTCAAATGCTTATTACATCAAAATGGGAGTTTTGTGTCTCGTAGTCTGTAGCTATAGTATTATCTGCATGCTAATGTTTTGCAAGTCGTCCAAATGAACTTACTGTATGCAAAAAAACAAACTTAAAATACTGATATGCAGTTTTTTTGTCCAGTATAAAGCTGAGCATTATTGTAAATAGCTCCCTATGATTATCAAAAGCAAGTAGCCAATCATGATCTTCGGTTGCGCTAATGCTCATCCTTCATTTATTTTCTCAAACATCAGTTACTGATCAGCTAGAAATGTATTCAAATGTATTTGACAGTGACTGCTTTTCTTTTTCCTGAAAATGCTTGTACTTGCATCACACTGGATTAAATCCTATGATTTACCCCAAAAAATGTTTTGTAGTAGAGTGAACGCGCATTGTGCACCCACCTATAGGCGCATATTACTAATGCGCTTTTTAAATAAAATAGTATCACTAAATCTTGAATGCATTCTTTTTGTCAGCTTGTTTTTCTTCAGTTAGCACAGGTTGTGTATTTCGTTTTGGAACTGACGGATCGTGATTGCCTAAAACATCCACAAATAATGCTTTTGTTCACTCAAAAACTGAGGTGCATAAGTTCCAATATTTGGTAATAATATAGCATAACGAAAAATTTATAAGCAGTTTTTGTAGGACGGTCATTTTTGATTGGCAACACCAAATCTGTAACAAGTTGGGGGGAAAAAACTTAAAGAAGTACAAAACATTGTCATTTTTTGGGGTAAGTCATAGGATTTAATCTAGTGTGATCAGTTGTGCCCCCGCCTATAGGCGCATATTACTAATGCGCTCTTTAAAAAAAAATACTGTGCCATAGACTTTAGAGCAGGTTTTAGTTGGTCAATGGTGCAATCGTTTTCAGTTGCCTCAAAATAGCAACGCGCCAACAATGCGCCTGAACACACCTTGTTTTCAGACCAGCACGCCCATGGGCAAACAGATAGGCACAAGTGAATTTGCTATTTAAAGATCGTGGTGCTGGATGTGAAAATGATAACTGCGTCTGGCTGAAACTAGCAAAAAACACTTGCGACGCTGGAGTCACATTGCACCAGGTTTATGATAGGGCCCATTCTGTTCAATTTCTTCATTAAGTTGTCTTAAAAATTCTTAAATTTACTTTCATATAACATGCAGAAACCTGTTTAATATCCCTTTAAATAATTTAGTCCTGTCCATTAGACCAGGAATTTTACCAGTCAATATAATAGTGGATTTGGACTTCTTACTGACATTTAAGTTGCATCATGCAGAAGTCTTTGTTCACCAATATCACAGTAGAAATGCTCTATATACAGGCGTATTTGTCACCCCTAATTTATTTAGCCACTAAAAGTGTCTGAACGTAGAATAAAAAATTTTCTAGGCTACTAATATGCCTGGAGTCGTGCATAAAATTTGTCATAAAATATGATCCATTTCTTTAGGTGTAAAACTTCTTGAAATACACAATGTGCAGCTGTAAATAACAGTAAATCTGCATCAAAGGTCAGTAAATTCAGAGTAAAACCACTGTGAAACACAACTGAGTATATTAAAGTATATTTCCACTGGAGCTGGTTGTGTTTTGGTGATGGGAGATGCAGAAATTTTCGGCTTGTGGAGAGTTATCGAACACTTCCGCCATCAGAAAATCCATTCACTTAAGAGCCTGCTATCATCTTCCCTGGGGACCTCTCAACACACACACACACATACACAGCCATCTCCTGGAGAGCCCCGTCTGATAGTGTCGCCCTGAGCTTGTGTGAGGAGCGTTTGACTGCCCATTAGAACAGGAGAGTGCAGGAGAGAAAAGCGAGGTTTCAAACTTTAGAATCACAAATCACATACTGCTGCTCCACGCTAAAAGTACTTCACTGGGGATGCAAAATTGAATCCTACGGAGTATGGCAATGTGTGAGCATTGGAACTGCATAAGTCAAAAGATAACTATCTTTTGTTGCGCAAGGGGTTGTGGGTAACATTAGATTATGGTGCATTGCACAGATTTTGGCATGTTTGTCATTAGACACCATATTATAATGCACGTGCAAATTTCAAATGCATTGTACGTTTCTTCATCTTTTCTCCTCATATTGCATAACTGTGACTTTACACAGAAATTAAACTGATTTTTGGGTTGTTACAATTGATCATTCTTACAAATTTGATTGTATGAAATCTCATACATCAGACGATGGATTAAATTTATGAATGCTAAATCATGCGAATCATCTGCTACATCATATGTAAGTGTGAATGCTGCAAATGTAAGGTTTTCAACCAGAATATATACAAATCATATAGATATTGTGGCGGGATGAATGAGGACACAGACCAAAACTGAATTGCAGTGCACATGTCCCCGGAGGGTGTTTATTGAACATAAAAGAATATCATAAGGTGGGAAGTACTGTGCTCTGGGATTGATGAAGTGCTGAAGGTGCACTTTCCACACAGAGTAGGTCTGTGGCTTTCCAGTGTTGGAAGAGCAGTGCTGATTGGTCAATCCTCACTTGCATCTGAAGAAGCAGAGACAAAGAGAACACACACTATTAACATTTCCTGCAGTGGAGAACTAGCTCACATGTTAGCCCACATCCTTGACAATCCATCTGCATTTCCATTCGCTGTCCCGGCCCGATGCTGCACCTTGAAGTGGAAGTCTTGAAGAGCAAGGAACCAACGAGTCACCCTGGCATTTGTATCCTTTGCCCGGGCCATCCACTGCAATGGAGCATGGTCAGTCACCAAGGTAAAGCTCCGTCCCAACAGGTAGTACCGCAATTCCAGAACTGCCCACTTGATGGCCAGGGCTTCTTTTTCCACTGTGGCATACCTGGTTTCCGCTGGAGTAAGCTTCTGGCTAATGTACACAATCGGGTGTTCCTCTCCGTGCTGTAACTGGGACAGGACAGCTCCCAGTCCAGAGTCGGAACCATCTGTCTGGAGTGTAAAGGGGCAGTTAAAATCAGGGGCGTGAAGAACCGGAGAAGAGGCCAATGCTGACTTTAAAGCTTGGAAGGCTGCTTCAACATCCGATGTCCATTCCAGTCTCTCGGGCAGCCTCTTCTTGGTCAGGTCTGTCAGGGGGCAAGCTATTGAGGAGAAGTTACGGATGAAACATCGGTAGTAGCCCACCAACCCCAGGAATGCACGTACCTGGGACTTGGTTGTGGGCCGGACGTATGAGCGAATGGCCTCCAACTTTTTTTCCTGCGGCATTATCAGATCTCGTCCGATCCGAAAACCCAGGTACCGTGCTTCCGATAGCCCGAGATTACACTTTTTGGGGTTGGCAGTGAACCCAGCTTGTCGCAGCTCCGACAGAACTTTCCGGAGTCGGTCCATCAGGCTTTGGGACCATCACAATGGGACTTGACCATGGGCTCCGTGATGCTTCAATGACCCCCAATTTCAATATCCGCTGGACTTCCTCCTCAATAGCTTGCCGACGAGCCTCGGGGACCCTGTAGGGTGCTGACGATGGTTCCAGGGGGAGTGCGGATTTCATGTTGAATTAGGTTGGTCTGCCCGGGTAACTCCGAAAACACATCTCAGAACTGTCCGATCAGGGACTCAAGCTCTGTCCTCTGAGTGCCTGACAATTGTGGTCCTAAATCAACCACTGGTTCCTCAGTTTGTGAAAAAGCAGCCAGCTGTTCTCGAGGTGCTGTCCACTTTTTCAGCAGGTCGATATGGTAGATTTGTTCTGCTCTCCTCCGTCCCGGCTGACGGACTCTATAAGTCACTGGCCCAACCCGCTCAATTATGGTATAGGGTCCTTGCCAGGATGCCAGAAATTTAGAGGTGGCACATGGAACCAGGACGAGGACCCGTTCTCCTGGCTGGAACTCCCGAGCTTGAGCGGGCCGGTTATAGAGACGTTGCTGGGCTCGCTGAGCCGAGGCTAGATGTTCTCGCACTAATGGCATGACCCGGTCAATCTTTTGTCTCATATCTTGTACATGCTCTATCACTGTTCGGTGTGGGGATGGTTGGCGTTCCCATGCATCCGGGGCTACATCGAGGAGTCCTTGTGGTTGCCGGCCAAACAATAACTCAAAGGGTGTAAATCCTGTGGAAGCTTGAGGAACTTCACGGATTCCAAAAAGCACATACGGGATCATGAGGTCCCAGTCTCGTCCATCCTCAGCTACCACCCGCTGTAACATCTGCTTTAGAGTTTGGTTGAAACGCTTAACTAGTCCATCCGTTTGGGGATGGTAGACTGAAGTGCAGAGCTGTTTGACACGCAGCAGCTGGCACAGGTCTGCCATGAGCTTGGACATAAACGGTTTGCCCTGGTCGGTCAGGTTCTCTGCAGGAATGCCTACCCGGCTGAATAGGAGAAACAGTTCCTTGGCAATGTTTTTTAATGTAACCTTCCGAAGAGGTACCGCTTCGGGATATCGGGTTGCATAATCCACAATGACGAGTATGTGCTCGTGGCCCCGGGCAGACTTTGGCAGCGGACCAACCAGGTCCATCCCGATGCGCTCAAAGAGCACCTCAATAACTGGTAGTGGGATAAGTGGGCTGGGGGGAGGTTGTCGTGGTGACGTTCTTTGGCAGGTGGGACAGCTTTGGCAGAACTGCTTCACCTCGGCATCCAGGCCAGGCCAATGGAACCGATCTCAGACATGCTGAATTGTGTTCTTCACTCCCAGGTGCCCTGCCATTGGGTGTGAGTGGGCCAGTTCCAACACGATTTCAGTCTTGGACTTCGGAACCACCAACAAGTGCTTCTCCTCCCCCCACCGCTGGGCAACACAGTAAAGCAGGCCATTTTCACTATGAAGTGTGGGTAGGGGTGTGGTGGTGGATGTCGGGCTTCCCCTTCCACATCCCTCACCTGTGACCAACAGTTTCATAGCCTATCATCCTCTCGCTGTTCCCGTCCAAACAACCCTCCTTTAGTGATCTGTTGGAAGAAATCGGTATACAGGTTAGGGGGCGAATTTCGTGACTCACCATCTCTCTCGCTGTTGGTGGCCTGCAGAACTGGTTGGCTTGCAGTCCGACGGGTTCTTTGTTTTCGGCAGCCCCTATTCCGACTAGCAGGTTGTATTATGGCAGCTAACAGGTGGTCAAACCCCAGCCAATCTCTTCCAAGCAGCACGGGAATTGGGAGGTCTTTTACCACTCCTACGTCCACTGGCCAGGACTTTGATCCAGAAGAGATGGTGACAGTTTGGGCAGGCACGTAACGAGTGTCCCCGTGTACACAGGTGATTGGGATAGATGACTTGTTGCCAGGCCGAGGCTTGATGATTTGAGGTTGTACCAGGCTCATCGAGCTGCCCGAATCGAGAATTGATTTCACCAGCTTACCTCCGACTCGCACTTGCCTTTCGGGTGCCTCCAGCAATATCGCTCGGTGGACAATACAGCCGGCTAGCCATACTTTGGTTTCGGGTGGGTGTGGGTCCGTGGGCTTGGGTTCATCCCGAGGTACGGAAGCTGCCTGCCTGCTTATTGGTCTTGAGATGCCCTCTAGTGAGTGCCGTTCTGGGGGCACCCTCCGAGGAAATGTGGCTGCTTTCTCTCCAGTGTCCCGAGCTTGGGCTGCCTCCGCCAGCTCCACCACCTCTATGAGCTCTGCAAGGGTTGTGGGATTCCTGATACTGACCACTTTCCGATGAACTCGAGGTAATGGACGCAGTAGGCGGTCAACCACCACCCTTTCAGCTACCTGGCCAGCCGTGGGACTCCCAGAGAGAAGCCAAAGTTGAGCTAATCGTGACAGCTGGGCAGCCTGAACTCTTGCTGGTGCTTGCGGGTCATACAACAATTCATGGAAGTGTTGGGCAGCACACACCAGGGAAAGCCCCACTCGTGCCAGGATTTCCTGTTTTAAATCTGCATATGACTCATTTGCAGGGGCCTGGAGTGAATAGTAGGCTCGCTGTGCTTCCCCGGTGAGAAGAGGTGCTAAGATGAGGGCCCAGTCGTCCTCCTCCCATCCTTCTCGAGCGGCTATTACTTCAAATGTGTGCAAGTACGCCTCAACATCATCATGCTCTGTTAGCTTGGTGAGCAGCTGTTGGGCCTGGACACGGGGTTCTAGAAGGGGAACTTGGCCTGCGGATCCCAGCCTTAATTGCTCGAGTGCAAGCTCCATGTGTTCTTGGCAGCCGGAGAGCTGTTCCACAAACTGCTGTTGGCAGACACTAACATCGGTAAGTCGGCGGATAATTTCCTCCATTATGAGAGAGATCGTGGGTTCTGCAGAAAGGTACACAGAGGTGTCATCAGCATAAAAAAATCTGCCCTCATTCATCCAAAAAATCTGCCCACATTCTCCACCACTGTGGCGGGATGAATGAGGACACAGACCAAAACTGAATTGCAGTGCACACGTCCCCAGAGGATGTTTATTGAACATAAAAGAATATCATAAGGTGGGGAGTACTGTGCTCTGGGATTGATGAAGTGCTGAAGGTGCAGAGTAGGTCTGTGGCTTTTCAGTTTTGGAAGAGCAGTGCTGATCGGTCAAAGCTCACTTGAATCTGAAGAAGCAGAGACAAAGAGACACACACTATTAGCATTTCCTGCAGTGGAGAACTAGCTCCCCCTTTCCTTCTCTTGCTCTGCTTATATTCTCTTTTCTTAACGAAGCACAGGTGGGGCCGATTAGCATCTGCTTCTGGCTGCTGATTGAATGATGAGAATTACAGGGCGACGCTGAAGCACACTCACAAAGCTCGTCACAATATATATAAAAAAGAAAAATGTATTTTCATGACATTTATATCTAATGATTTCTTAACCATTATATACACTAACATTCAAAAAATACAGTAAAATTACAAAATATTATTACAATTTAAAAATTACTGTTTTTTATTTGAATATATTTAAAAAAAGTAATTTATTCCTGTGATGCAACGCTGAATTTTCAGCATCATTACTCCAGTCTTCAGTGTCACATGATCCTTAAGAAATCATTCTAATATGCTAATTTGTTGCTCAAGAAACATTTCTGATCATTTTCAATGTTGAAGACAGTTGTGCTGCTTCATATTTTTGGGGGAATTGTGATGCATTTTTCAGGATTGTTTGATGAATACAAAGTTCAAAAGAGCAGCATTTATTTGAAACCGAAATCTTTGGTAACACGATACATGCTTCACTGTCACTTTGGATCAATTTAATGCAACCTTGCTGAATAAAAATTATAAATTTCTTTAAAACAAAATCATAGAGACTCCAAAGTTTTGAATGGTAGTGTAATGTAGGCACAAAATAAATACATGCATGGTCTGAAACAGGCCTTACACAGAAATGCTTGTATAGACCCACTGAATGCATGACCACACTCTGAGAGAATTGGGGGATAAAATATGAAATGAAATATGGTATGGAAAATGAGAGTACGGATTCCGTTACCCATAATGCTGACAATGAATGTGAGGAAGACATTTCACTTCCAGAAAGCTTGATGTGCGAGGATTTCAGATCTCAGGGGATGAAAGAGAGAGAGAAAGAACAAGATGGAGAGAGAAAGAGGGTGTTGAGGTTAAGAGAGGTCAGACTGATATTTAAATGGATAGAGGAAGATATGGGGGGATGGGAGACGCATGGAGGAGTGTGAAGGAGACTTCTGATTGTGCATAAAGGGTACAGCGGAAAATTACAGAGTGTGTACAGTGGAAGAAAAATGAAGAGTTGAGAAATTTTGCCTGGAGTGAGGAGCAGGTTTTTAAAAGTGAGAGCATCTGTGTTTTACTTTCACTCTTAGATCATTCAGTTAGCACTTTAACATATGAATTATTCAGCTTTTTTCCACTTAAAACATTATGTGAAATGTTTCCTACGATGTGAACCAGACACAAAGGTAAACTGAAAGCATTCAATTCTGTTTGGTTTTGATTTGATGCAAAACAGAGAGGCAGCCCTCATGTTTGCATTAAAAAAATAGTTCACCCAAAAATGAAAATTTGATAAATTTGATCACCCTCAGGCTGTCCTAGATGTAGATGAGTTTGTTTGTTCTAGAACAGATTTGGAGAAATGTAGCATTACATCACTTGTTCACCAATGGATCCTTTGCAGTGAATGGGTGCCATCAGAATGAGAGTCCAAACAGCTGAAAAAAACATCACAATAATCCACAAGTAATCAACATGACTCCAGGCCATCAAATAACATCTTGTGAAGTGAAAAGCCGCATGTTTGTCAGAAATAAATCCACCATTAAGGTGTTACAACTTCAAACCCTCGCTTCTGGACAAAATGCGAGTCCATATTCCATAATAACACTTCCAAGTGGAATATAACAGAAACAGTTGTGTGCTTATAAAATACTGTACAATGACATAAAATGACAAGCTGCAGCTTGACACATAAAACCCTGAGAATGAGCCCCTAATGATTTGTAATAGTTACAATAGAGTCAAAAACAATAAAACTGAGTTATAACAATAAAAAATGAGAATAGAGTCAATAATAATAAAACCGACTAAATAGTAAGGAAGTAGAGTTGTTATTCTTAAGAATATACTGTAATTTGCCAGGAGCTGACAGCATGGGGTAGTGGAAGCATCATCAAATTAGTTAAACTATTTAATAAACAACCATGCTAGTGAGGGTGAGCATGTGTAGAACAACAGCCGTTCAAATTCTCTGGAAAATTCTCCTAAGAATGCTGCAGATTCCGTGGGGGGCTGTGAGTGAGTCGGGGGTGGAGCGGAAAACCTGGAGTGGAGCTGAAGCAGAGTAATAATTATAGAAGGCTTTAGTTAGGAGAGGAGACTGATTTTGATACTTTTCCCTCATTTTGAGACGAGGGGAAAGAAGGGAACATCGAAAGAGAGGGAGAGAGAACAGGAGATAAGGCAGACTCAGAGGGAGTCCTGGAGAAATCCCCTGCAGGTGCCTCATGAACAGTACAGTGTGCAACAGCAGCGAGCCTGAAGTGAGGTGTGTGTTTGTGTGTGTCTGTGTGGGTTTACTTAATTATACTTTAGGGACAAGTTTGTCCCCTGAAATGAGCTGAATCTGCAAAAATCTCCTCTTGGGAACCCACTCTATTGGAAAATCAATTGAAAAAATATATATATTATATTTGAAGTCTATTCTATATTTATATATGTTTGGTTACTATTTATATTTTAGAGAGAGAAAGAGAGAGAGAGAGAGATAGAGAGGACATTTATGAAAATCAGCAAACACATATACCACTGTAGTCTCTTATGCTCACCAAGGCACCTTTTTTTAAATTAAAAATATAATAAAAACAGTAATAGTATAAATACAATATATTAATACAATTTACAATAACTATTTTCTATTTAAAAATATTTTAAAATGTAATTTATTCCAGTGATGTCAAAGCGGAATTTTCAGCATCATTACTCCAGTCTTCAGTGTCACATGATCCTTCAGAAATCATTCTAATATGCTGATTTGCTGCTCAAGAAACATTTTGAAAATGATCAAATATTTTTGTGGAAACTGTGATACTGAATGTTTTTTTTTTTTCAATGAAGAGGAAATTCAAAAGAACACCTGAAATAGGATTTTTTATAACATTATAAATGTCTTTACTGTCACATGTGATCAATTTATTGTGTCACTTCTGAATAAAAGTATTAATTTCTTAAAAAATATAATTTACTGACCCTAATCTTTTGAACTATAATATACAGTAAATATAAAACTAATTCTAAGCATTTTAGACTAGAAATGCACTATAATTATCGCTAATGATGTTATGATAATGAATGTATTTATTATTTATGAACTGACATGAATAATACATTGTGGGGTCAGCCAATAGTCCCACTTAGAAAACAGTTTAATAAACATACTCAATGTTTTAATCCAAACTGGAAAAAAAGCATCTTTTTAGCTCAACATATAATCAATGGAAAGTCCCACTATGATAGAAAACAAAGTCTGTGTGTTCCAGCTGCCTGCTGAATGTGTTGGTGTTTGAGCACCTTGTGTCTGAGCACAAAGCTCTGACCTCATTAGTTAGTGCGTTGCTCCCGTGCCGCTGTGTGAGAATGAGGTGGCATGTCTGATCTTGGCATAGTAAACGGACAGCAGAAGGCAGACTGCTACTCTTTCACCCCTCCAGACTGGACCACACATGCACACACTGCTGTCTGGACAAAGAGACTTTTCCCCGGGACCTGTAGAGAGATTAGACAGCTATTTAAGATGGTACATTTGCACATTTGGCAGATGTTTTTAATCCAAAAACAACTTGCATTCAAGACGCATTTTATTAGTTTATGTGTTCTCTGGGAACCAAACCTATGACCTTGGTGTTGCTAGTGCCACTGTAAACAAAAAAAACTCCACCCAATTCAAGGTATAGTTCAGCCAAAAATGAAATTTGTTGAAAATGTACTTACCATCAGGTCATCCAAGATGTAGATGAGCTTGTTTGTTCATCAGAACAGATTTGGAGAAATTTAGCATTACATCACTTGCTCACCAATGGATCCTCTGCGGTGAATGGGTGCCGTCAGAATGAGAGTCCAAACAGCTGATAAAAACATCACAATAATCCACACCACTCCAGTCCATCAGTTAACATCTTGTGAAGTGAAAAGCTGCATGTTTGTAGGAAACAAATCCAGCATTAAGATGTTTTTTATTTTAAACCGTTGCTTCCAGGTAAAATACCAGTTCATAATCCACAATATTGCTTTGTTCAGTGAAAAAGTCGTCTAATCTGAATCAGGAGAGAAATATACACAGCTCAAGCACTGTTTACAAGTGAAAACAGTTCTAAACACATATATTGGTGGATTTTGATGTGAGTGGATGGTGTAGTCGTGTGGATTATTGTGATGTTTTTATCAGCTGTTTGGACTCTCATTCTGACGGCACCCATTCACTGCAGAGGATCCATTGGTGAGCAAGTGATGTAATGATAAATTTCTGATGAAGAAA